>NC_045548.1:79147725-79257368 GCF_009769535.1 Thamnophis elegans | reverse complement strand
CCTCCCTTCCCTTCTTTCCTTCCTTCCTTCCTTTTTTTCTTTCTCTCTCTCTCGCTCTCTCGCTCTCTCTCCTTTTTCCCCCTCCCTCCCTCCCTCCCTTTCTTTCTTTCTTTCTTTCTTTCTTTCTTTCTCCTTCCTTCCTGCCTTCCTTCCTTCCTCAGCACCCCCCAACCCTGCGTTTCCGGAGAACCTGTAGTAAAAAAAAAATGCTTAAAAAGAAAAAAAAGTTCTGAAGATCAGCTGTGCGAAATGTGATCATCAGAATTTTTTTTCTACTTTTTAAAATATATTTTAGTACTGGTCCTGCGAACCAGCCCGAACGAGTACATTTCACTTGTGCACCAGACCCTGTTGAGGTATCTGAGGCAGAGCTGGGTTCCTACCAGTTCGCACCTATTCGGTAGAACCAGTTCGTCAAATCTACCGAACCGGTTAGAAGAGGTTCCACCAGTGGACCCGGAAAGCAGGCCACACCTACAGAAGAGGCTCCAAAAATTTTTTGAAACCCACCACTCACACACACACACACACACACACACACACACACACACACACGTAGAGAAAGAGAAAGAAAGGAAGAAATAAATAAATAAAAAAAGAAAAAAGAAAGAAAAAGTGAGAGAGAGATGAAAGAAAAAAAGGAACAAGGGACAGAAAGACAAAAGGAAGGAAAGAGAGAGAGGAGATGAGAGAGAGAGAAGAGAAAGAAAGAAAGAAAGAAAGAAAGAAAGAAAAGAAAGAAAGAAAACAAACACATGGCTGGCAAGCCACTCCCACCAGATCACATGGTTGGCAAGCCACACCCACAAAGGAGACCACACCCACAGAGTAAGTTCGAAAATTTTTTGAAACCCACCACTGGAGAAAAGCCTTCATTTTGCATTACTTTTCAGGTGTTAAAGCTCCAAGATGGGAATGAACTTTGCCATGGATTTCTAGAGGAGATTTTCCAAGTGTCTGTCAAAACCAGATCAGCCGCAAGATGTTGGACAGCAGCAAGAGAAGACGGACGTTAAGTGTTCATCTTTGGCCAAAGGTTGGTACCAACCTATGTGTTTAAGAGATGGGAATCTGGGAAAGATCATGACTTCTGAAGGCGACATTCTGAAATAGGAATTATAAGGTGAATATCCCAAAGGTGCTTTTTTTTCAGGAGACAACTGGACTTTCTTGTTTCTTCTTTTGAAGACATTTTGCTTCTCATCCAAGGAGCTTCTTCAGCTCTGACCGGATGGTGGGGAAGGGAAGAATTTATATTCCTTGCAGACAGCTGGTCATTTGCATCCTTTGAGAGGGTCCTTGAGGCCACTTGGAGGTTTATCTCTGTCCTCAGGGTCACCTGAGTGGTGGAAATGGTTCCTGTCGTCTGCAATTTTTCCCTCTGGAAATCTGTTCCTACTCCCACACCATTCCAAGGGTCTTCATCTCAAATACTATAGCTTAAATTCTGTAGAGACTCTCCGTCATCCAGGTCATCGTTGTCCCAAAGGTGCTTTTTCAGGAGGCAACTGGACTTCCTTGTTTTTCTGCTTTGAAGACATTTCGCTTCTCATCCATGAAAGCTTCTTCAGCTCTGGCTGGATGGTGGGGAAGGGAAAGATTGATATTCCTTGCACAGTGGTGGGATTCAAAATTTTATACTACCAGTCTTGTGGGCGTGGCAGGGGAAAGATACTGCAACATCCCCCATTTTCTCCTGATCACCTGGGACTTGGGGGGCAGAGAATAGATGGGGGTGGGGCCAGTCAGGGGTGGTATTTACCAGTTCTATGAACTACTCAAAATTTCTGCTACCGATTCTCCGGAACCGGTCAGAACCTGCTGAATGCCACCTCTGTCCTTGCAGACAAAGCTGGTCATTTGCATCCTTTTAGAAAGTCATTGAGGCCACTTGGAGGTTTACCTGTGTCCTCAGGGTCACCTGAGTGGTGGAAATGGCTGTGGAGCCTTCTTGGAACTGCTGAAAGGACCAGTGTTGTGGAGCTGTGTGTTTCTGCAGGATGTTTTTCTCTGTGTCCCTTCACGGATGAAGACTGGTGCACCCTGAGGACACAGAAAAACCTACAAGTGGCCTCAATGATCCTCTGAAAGGATGCAAATGACCAGGTGTCTAAAAGGAGTATGAATCCTTCTACTCCCCATCAGAGCTGAAGACGTTTCTTGGATGAGAAGCGAAACGTCTTCAAAGAAAACCAGAAAGTCCCAGTTGCCTCCTGAAAAAAACTCCTTTGAGGCAACCATGACCTGGAGGACTGAGGATATTTGCATGGTTGTCTGTACATCATTCCTACTTTGATTACAAGATGGATCCCATTGGATGTGACCCAGGGCTCCCTATAACAAAGAGGATTAGGGGACTGGAGGCCAAAACATATGAAGGACGGTTGCAGGAACTGGGTAGGTCTAGTTTGATAAAAAGAAGGACTAGGGGAGACATAATAGCATCTTCCAGTATTTGAGGGGCTGCCACAAAGAGAAGGGGGTCCATCTATTCTCCAAGGCACTGAGGGTAGAACAAGAAGCAATGGGTGGAAACTAATCAAGGAGAGAAGCAACTTAGAACTAAGGAGAAATTTCCTGACAGGGAGAACAATTAATCAATAAAACAACTTTCCTCCAAAAGTTGTGGGTGCTTCCATCACTGGAAGTTTTTAAGCATAGCCACCTATCTGAAACAGTGTAAGGTCTCCTGCTTGAGCAGGGGGCTGGACTAGAAGACCTCCAAGGTCCCTTCTAGACCTAGAAGGGAGTGGGATTTGCAGGGAGGAGGAGGGGGGAGGAGGGCTGTGAGGTCCTTGGTGCTCTCTGAGCTTGGTGGCTTTCTTGCAGATGTTTCATTACCCAAACTAGGTAACGTCATCAGGGCTAGAAGGGGGGGGGGACGAGGAGGAGGAGGAGGAGGAGGAGGAGGAGGAGAGGACTGTGGTGTCCTTGGCTCAGTTTGGTTGCTTTCTTGCAGATGTTTTATTACCCAACTAGGTAACATCATCAGTGAAGGCAGTGAAGTTTACAACTTCTAGCAGTGTTGATGTTACCTCCTCCTTCCTCCTCCTCCTATTTTCTCTATAAAAAACAACCCTGTGAGGTGGGCTGGGAGAGAGTGACGGGCCCAAAGTCACCCAGCCGGATTTCGTACTTAAAGTGGGACTAGAATTCACTGTCTCCTAGTGATTGGCTGAGAGTCACCCAGCCAGCTTTCATGCCAAAGCAGGGCTAGAATTCACTATCTCCTGGCTTCTCTCCTCCTGGTCCCTTAACCACTGGACCAAACTGGTTCCATGAATGAATGAGTGAATGAGTGAGTGAGTGAATGAATGAGTGAATGAATGAACAAACGAATGAATGAATAAGTGAATGAGTGAGTGAATGTGAATGATTGAATGAATGAATGAGTGAGTGAATTAATGAATGAATGAACAAATAAATGAATAAGTGAATGAATGAACAAATGAATGAATAAACGAATGAGTGAATGTATAAATGATTGAATGAATGTGAATGATTGAATGAATGAATGAGTGAGTGACTGAATGAGAGAATGAATGAACAAACGAATGAATGAATAAGTGAATGAGTGAATGAATGAACAAATGAACGAATGAGTGAATGTATAAATGATTGAATGAATGAGTGAGTGAGTGAATGAATGATTGAATGAATGAATGAGTGACTGAATGAGTGAATGAGTGACTGAATGAGAGAATGAGTGAATGAGTGAATAAATGAATACATGAATAAATGAGTGAATGAGTGAATGAATAAATGAATAAATGATTGAATGAGTGAATGAATGAGGATGCTCCTTTCACATTCATGCTTTCCAGAATCCTGATAGGAACCAACATGATTTACAAACGAAATAGATTACATTTAGAAATGATCTTATAAAATAGCAAGAGGAATCCTCCATGAAGAATGAACTATGAGCTAGAAGCTACCACTTCCTCCTACCCTACGAGGGACAATGGTGTTCAGTGGGGGGAGAGCAGCATTCATGCTTCAGGATCTGACTCAACTGCTACTATCCGTACAATGTTCAAAATATCTAGAGTAAATGGCTAAAGTTGCATGCAGTCGGTTACGTGCTCCAGGCTCTGGGCTCTGATTAAAAACGTTGAACCACTTGAAGTTCTCGAGCTCTCCTGAAGTGCCTAGCAAAGTGTCTGTGGAGATGCTCCATCATCCAGGTCAGGGTTCTCCCAAAGATGCTTTTTTTTTTTTTAAAGAGGCCGCTGGACTTTCTTGTTTTTCTTTGAAGATTTTTCCCTTCTCTTCCAAG
Organism: Thamnophis elegans; assembly: GCF_009769535.1. Taxonomy (NCBI): domain Eukaryota; kingdom Metazoa; phylum Chordata; class Lepidosauria; order Squamata; family Natricidae; genus Thamnophis; species Thamnophis elegans. The sequence goes on along the minus strand of NC_045548.1, from coordinate 79,253,089 downwards.
GAGCTTCTTCAGCTCTGACTGGATGGAGGGGAAGGGAAGGATTGATGCTCCTTGCAGACAAAGCTGGTCATTTGCATCCTTTGAGAGGGTCCTTGAGGCCACTTGGAGGTTTCTCTGTGTTTACAGAGTCACCTGAGTGGTGCAAATGGGGGTGGAGCCTTCTTGGCTGCCAGGTGCTTTCTGCCTGTGTCCAGTGGTGGGATTCAACAAGCTCGCACCTATCCGGGAGAACCGGTTCTTAACTTTCTAAGAGGTTCAGAGAACCGGTTGTTGTTCTTTTGTTTTTTCCCCGCTTTACAGGGCTAATCCTGTAAGGAAGGCAGGAAGGAAACATTCTGGTGTTGTTTCTAGCCTCATCTTGATTGACCTGCTACAGAAACTGCCTCTCCGGTTAACCCTTATGACATTGTAACAGCTAAGGCAAAGTGCCCATCGACATGAGTAATGTTGAGTTGGCCACGCCGGTTCCACCACAAAACCGCGTTCGACTAAACCGCGCTCGACGAAACCACGTAGCTGACGTCATCACAGCGCGACAACAGCGCGGAGAAAAAAGCACGCTGTAAAAGCTAAACCTAAAATTAACCCCTAAACCTAAACCTAACCCCCCTAAACCTAACCCTAAACCTAACCCTAACCCTAACCCTAACCCTAACCCTAACCCTTAACGTAACCCTAAACCTAACCCTAACCCTAACCCTAACCCTAACCCTTACCTTAACTTGAATTGGCTTGCTTTCAAAGCGCTATTTAAAGCGCCCTTCTTTCTCCGGGCTCGCTGTTGTCACCCTGCTGATGACGTCAGCGGCGCGGTTTAATCGGGCGTGCTTTAGTCGAGCGCGGTTTTGTCGTGCCACGGGCCACGCCCATATGGTCACATGACCACTAAGCCCCACCTACCCACCTGGTCATTAGGACAGAGAACCAGTTGTTAAATTATTTGAATCCCACCACTGCCTGTGTCCTTTCACTGTTGAAGACAGGGAAGGCTGTTGGGGATTTCATCTGCAAAACAACACAGACCAGTGGTGGGTTCCTGGAGGTACGGCCCGTTACGGGTGTACCGGTGGCAGCTGGGAGCAATGGCCGTCGTAACGGAACGGTGGCTCGTTGGCTACAAAAGTGCTACTCCTAGCTCCTCCAACAGGGGGGAAAAAAGTTATTTCAGCGCACGGTAATTCTGGAAGTGAGCTTTCAAACCACAACTGGTTAGGTCCTTCCTCTAGTTTGAAACGTACTCGCTCAAGAGAAAAGAAAGGTGGTGGCAGCGATGTTGTCATCGTTGCTTTTTAGAAAAGGGTTTCGTGTGTATGTGTGTCCGTGACATTTATGGAACACGCGTTTCCCAAGGCTTTGCAAAACCCGTGCTTTCGAAATGTTGACTTTCTATTTAAAGCAAGGGTGTATAACTCTGGCAGCCTGAAAACCTGTGGACTTCAACTCCCCAAATTTCCCACCCACAACTCCACAAGTCGTGGACACCCCGGCTTTAAAGGGTTGTGTCCATCTCTCCCCAGGAAACATTGGATTCTCTTGCCAGGCGTGCAGACACGCAAAAATGGGAAATATTTTCAGAAACTTTATTTTGCAAAGAAAGGGGGACTCGGAATTAAAATTTGCAAAACCAGTGCAGGCATTTAAAACATACAACATAGAGGTGGAAGGCTGGAAGGGAACACTTGGAGGTCTTCTAGTCCAACCCCCTTGCACAGGCAGGAGACCCTATACCGGGGGTGTGGACCAGAAGCGTCATGCGCTGGCCACGCCCACCCCCATACGTCACGTGACGATGACGTGATGACATGAATTTGACACTCCTGCCCTCTACCAGTCCACACAAGTGGCTGTCCAGTCTCTTCTTAAAACCCCCCAGTGATGGAGGAGCACTCACAATTTCTAGTGGCAAGCAGTTCCACTGATTAATTGTCCTCAGTGTCAGGAAATTTCTTCTTAGTTCTAAAGTTGCTTCACTCTTTGGTTAGTTTCCAATGACTGTTTCTTCTCCTGCCTTCAGGGGCTTTTCGGAGAATAATTTGACCCCCTCCTCTTTGGGGCAGCCCCGCAAATACTGGAAGACGGCTATCGTGTCCCCCCAATCCTTCTCTTCGGTAGGTTAGATGTACCTAGAATTGCTAATGGTTGTTGTAAGGCAGTGGGTTTCAAAGGTTACAGTGAGAAAACCAGGACATCATTTAACATTAGAGATTGATTGGCAAACACAGTGTTGCCTAGGGAATTCTGGGAGTTGAAGTCCACAAGTCTTAAAGTTCCCAAGGTTGGACAGCCCTAAACAATTCCAGAGAAATTGTTGTCCAATCTCTTCTTCAAAACCTCCACAACCTTGTTATGCTTTCAGGTGCTCTGGAGAATAGGTTGACCCGCTCTTTAGACAAGTATTTGTCTGAAGTACTATAGGATAAGAGCCGTGGTGGCGTCGTGGTTAAAATGCAGTATTGCAGGCTGAATCTGCCCGCTGCCAGCAGTTCGATTCTCACCAGGCTCAAGGTGGACTCAGCCTTCCATCCTTTCAAGGTGGGTCAAATGAGGACCCAGATTGTTGGGGGCAAGAGGCTGACTCTGTAAACCGCTTAGAGAGGGCTGTAAAGCACTGTGAAGCGGTATATAAGTCTAAGTGCTATTGCTAAGTGTGGAGGGAGGGAGGGAGGGAGGGAGGGAAGGAAGGAAGGAAGGAAGGAAGGAAGGAAGGAAGGAAGGAAGGAAGGAAGGAAGGGCCGTGGTGGCATAGTGGTGAGAATACAGTATTGTAGGCTGACTCTGCCCACTGCCAGCAGTTCAATTCAGGCTGACTCAACCTTCCGTCCTTCCGTGATAGGTCAAATGAGAGCCGAGGTGGCGCAGTGGTTAAATGCAGCACCGCAGGCTACTTCAGCTGACTGCAGTTCTGCAGTTCGGCTGTTCAAATCTCACCGGCTCAAGGTTGACTCAGCCTTCCATCCTTCCGAGGTGGGTGAAATGAGGACCCAGACTGTGGGGGCGATATGCTGACTCTGTAAACCGCTTAGAGAGGGCTGAAAGCCCTATGAAGCGGTATATAAGTCTAACTGCTATTGCTATCTATCTATCTATCTATCTATCTATCTATCTATCTATCTATCTATCTATCTATCTATCTATCTATCTATCTAATCTATTATCTATCCATCCAAGGCTCAAGGTTGACTCAGCCTTCCATCCTTCCGAGGTGGGTGAAATGAGGACCCAGACTATGGGGGCGATATGCTGACTCTGTAAACCGCTTAGAGAGGGCTGAAAGCCCTATGAAGCGGTATATAAGTCTAACTGCTATTGCTATTGCTAAATGAGGACCCAAATTGTTGGGGGCCAGAGGCTGACTCTGTAAACCACTCAGAGGGAGCTGTAAAAGCACTATGAAGCGGGATATAAGTCTAAGTGCTATTGCTAAGTGGGGAGGGAGGAAGGAAGGGCCGTGGTGGTGCAGTGGTTAGAATGCAGCATTGCAGGCTGACTCTGCCCACTGCCAGCAGTTCAATTCTCATCAGGCTCAAGGTTGATTCAGCCTCCTGTCCTTCCGAGGTGGGTAAAATGAGGATCCAGATAGTTGAGGGCCAGAGGCTGACTCTGTAAACCGCTTAGAGGGGGCTGGAAAGCACTGTGAAGCAGTGCTTGAGCAGGGGGTTGGATTAGAAAACCTCCAAGGTCCCTTCCAACTCTATTATTCTGTTATTCTTTCTGGCAGCTCCTCCTCACACATTGGAGCATTGCTATCAGTCACCCCTGTTGACTGAATGTTATTATTCTGGACTCCGCTTTCTTGTAGACGACCTATGGGATATGTAAGTATCCCATACCTACGTGGGGGAAAAACACCCAGATGAGATGCCCACTGTCATGTTACGTGACAGCAGCAATGGAGGGCCACCTCCCAGGTCCCCAGCAGTCAGAGCCGAGGTGGCGCAGTGGTTAAATGCAGCACTGCAGGCTACTTCAGCTGACTGCAGTTCTGCAGTTCGGCTGTTCAAATCTCATCAGCTCAAGGTTGACTCAGCCTTCCATCCTTCCGAGGTGGGTGAAATGAGGACCCGGATTGTTGTTGGGGGCAATATGCTGACTCTGTAAACTGCTTAGAGAGGGCTGAAAGCCCTATGAAGCGGTATATAAGTCTAACTGCTATTGCTATTGCTAAGGTTGACTCAGTCTTCCGTCCTTCCGAGGTGGGTGAAATGAGGACCCAGATTGTTGAGGACAATAGGCTAATTCTGTAAACCGCTTAGAGGGGGCTGTGAAGAACTGTGAAGCGGTATATGTCTAAGTGCTAGGGCTAGTGTAAGAAAGGAAGGAAGGAAGGAAAGGAGGGAGGGAGGGAGGGAGGGAGGGAAGGAAGGAAGGAAGGAAGGAAGGAAGGAAGGAAGGAAGGAAGGAAGGAAGGAAGGAAGGAAGGAAGGAAGGAAGGAAGGGCCATGGTGGAACAGTGGTTAGAATGCAGTATTGCAGGCTGACTCTGCCAACTGCCAGTGGTTTGATCCTCAAATTTGACTCAGCCTTCCATCCTTCCGAGGTGGGTAAAATGAGGACCCGGATTGTTGTTGGGGGCGATATGCTGACTCTGTAAACCACTTAGAGAGGGCTGAAAGCCCTATGAAGCGGTATATAAGTCTAACTGCTATTGCTATTGCTATTGCTATCTATCTATCTATCTATCTATCTATCTATCTATCTATCTATCTATCTATCTATCTATCTATCTATCATCTATCTATCTATCTATCTATCTATCTATCTATCTATCTATCTTCTATATCTATCTTATCTATTATCTATCCATCCAAGGCTCAGGGTTGACTCAGCCTTCCATCCTTCCAAGGTGGGTGAAATGAGGACCCGGATTGTTGTTGGGGGCGATATGCTGACTCTGTAAACCGCTTAGAGAGGGCTGAAAGCCCTAGGAAGCGGTAGATAAGTCTAACTGCTATTGCTGTTGCTATTGATTGAGAGCAGAAGGGGACCACAAAGGAATTCAGAACCTCCACAGGCCAGCACCTATCCCTTCATCAGGCCAGCTACCTCTGAACCCTGAAGTTACCTGACGCAAGAAATGGACAACTTTGATTGAAGGTAAGGCAACCACCTCACCTCCACCTTCTTCCACAACTTGGTCCAGGTCAAGGAGCTATTCTCCCTTTTCATATAAAAATAAGGTAACTCCAGATAAAAATATTTTGTGCAATTTCTTCTGGGAGACCAGGGGTGGTCTGAGAACATGGAGCGATGGACACGCTATATAATAGTCAACATTCTTTTGAATATGTCTGTCAGGTTTCTGAAAGATGCCCTAAATAATTCATGAGCCTCAAGCCAAGTTTCAAAAGAAATCCAGTCATTTATTAGGAACACCATTTCGGCAACACCGTATTGCTGTTAATAAGTTGTAGAGTTTTGTGCTTGTCCATAGAGACAGATAGGTGTGGATATATCAGGTCTGTGTTCATGAAAAACAAATTAACCACCTTTCTCTCACCCTCCCAGGGACCTAGAACATAGAGAATGGAATTGGCACCTTGGAGGTCTTCTAGTCCAACTCCTTACTGAAGCAGGAGATCCCATACCATCCTGGACAAATGGCTGCCGAATCTCAGTGATGGAGCACCCACAACTTCTGAAGGCAACTTCTGTTCCACCGGTTAATTGTTCTCACTGTCAGGAAATTTCTCCATAATTCCAAGTTGCTTCTCTCCTTGTTTAGTTTCCACATGTTTCTTCTTGTCCTTCCTTCATGTGCTTTGCAGAATATGTTGTCCCCCACGTCTTCTTTGTGGCAGCCCCTTAAATATTGGCAGGTGCTATCTTGTCACTCCCAGCCCTTCTCTTCGTTAGACTAGGCCTACCCAGTTCTTGCAACCGTTGGTCATATGGTTTAGCCTCTCTTGTTTTTCTTTCTCTGTGGAATTATGTTTGACTGGGCTTTTCTAATTTCATTCTTCAGAGTTTCCCAAGCATCTTGAGAATCCCAGAGCCGATCGGTTCTTTCTATCCATGTTACCCGATTGCTGGTAAGTTGGCTATCATTCCACATCGTTCAGTGGCTCTCTCTAGAACATAGAACAGGGGTCCCCAAACTTGGCAACTTTAAGACTTGTGGACTTCAACTCCCAGAATTCTCCAGCCAGCATAGCATAGCAGAGCTGGCTGGAGAATTCTAGGAGTTGAAGTCCACAAGTCTTAAAGTTGCCAAGTTTGAAGACCTCTGACATAGAACATACAATAATAGAGTTGGTAGGGACCTTGTAGGTCTTCTAGTCCAACCCCCCGCTTGAGCAGGAGACCCTATACTATTTCAGACAAACGGTTGTCCATTCTCTTCTTAAAAACTCCAGTAATGGAGCACCCACAACTTCTGAAGGCAACTTCTGTTCCACTGGTTAATTATCCTCACTGTCAGGAAGTTTCTCCTTATTTCCAGGTTGAATCTCTCCTTGGTCAGTTTCCATCCATTCTTCCTTCTCTGGCCTTCAGGTGCCTTGGAAAATAGCTTGACCCCTTTCTCCTCTCGGTGGCAGCCCCTCCAATATTGGAAGACTGCTCTCCTGTCTCCCCTGGTCCTTCTCTTCCCTAGACCGGCCATGCCCAGTTCCTGCAACCGTTCTTCCTGGTGTTCTCTGGTTTTCTTCGTCTCCCCCTTTAAATTCCGAAGAACGAAACGGAGGAGGAGGAGGAGGACCAGCTGCTGTCAAGAAAGCTGATCTAACAGTCCACACAAGCCACGTTCGCATCTTCGGCAGATGGTAACAGGGATGGCTGCTTAGCGCTGCATGTTTGACATCTCCTCGAAATAGCAAGCCATGATAAAGTGGTAGGCCTGTAGCCACTATCATCTGTTCCGGTGCCTTGGCTGAAAGTGGAAGTCACATGCTCGCTTTTCGCACCTCCCTGATGCGAGAACGCTCTTGGGGGTGAGTCACGGTGCATCTGCTTCCCTCCTTCCTTTCCCTCTCTCCCCCCCTCCCCTCTCGCCCCCCACCCCGATTCCCCTTCAGCCCGTAGTGGTGGTTGCCTTGTGCCGCTGCTTCACTCTTGTCACCAGCTTGCGTGACAGGTGAAGTGACACGGAGTCGGCATAGTTGCAAAGCAGGTTGCTCGGGGCTCTTCCCACATGGGGAGGTGAGGTCGCTCCAACAGAAGGGGAGGAAAGAGCACACTCCAACATCTGTTCGCTTCGGCACTCTTGTTTTTGTTCAGAGCAGAACAACGGAAAGGGTGAAGGGAAGAGAAGAGAAGGGACGGAGGACGTGACCCACAGGAGCCGCGAGGAGATCGTCGGGGGGCTCCACGTTCTTCTGAGGACCCCACCTCTGCACCTCCCATTCAATTCGGCTTCTTGCCTTAAATGGTCAGGCAAACCAGGCATGGCCACCACCCCAGTGACTTCAAGAAGGTAGATCAGGTTAGGTATCTCTGGTTGACATCTAAACACGTTCTGTATCAACTAATGGACATTCGGACACAACACAACCTTTCCAGAATGATATTTATGATCCTTAAGGGGTTTAATTTCTCACCAGTTAACTTTTTTCTTCAAGGTTGAACCTTGTTCTGGAAAAACTCCATGTAGCACAAAGTTCAGGTCTACCACCATTCCGTTACCCGAAGGGATTCCTCTGTAGCCACGCAAGGTATGAATCTTCCTGGATAGAAGATTCCTTCGATCTTCCTTCCCAGATTCTGAGGTTCTTGAGTCTCCATATCATCCTATGATTCCTTGGTAAGGCCACACTTGGAATATTGCATCCAGTTTTGGTCACCACGATGTAGAAAAGATGTGGAGACTCTGGAAAGAGTGCGGAGCAGAGCAACAAGGAGGATTAGGGGACTGGAGGCTAAAACATATGAAGAACGGTTGCAGGTACTGGGGATGTCTAGTTTAATGAAAAGAAGGACTAGGGAAGACAAGATAGCAGTCTTCCAATGTCTTAGGGGTTGACCCAAAGAAGAGGGGGCCATGCTGTTTTCCAAAGCACCTGAAGGCAGGTCAAGACGCAACGGACAGAAGCAACCTAGAACTAAGAAGAATTAGACAGAACAATTAATCAGTTAAACGACTTGCCTCTAGACATCGTGACGGCTCCATCACTGGAGGTTTTTAAGAAGAGACTGGACAGCCATTTGCCTGGAATGGTGCTGGGTCTCCTGCTTGATCAGGGCTGGACTAGAAGACCTCCAAGGTCCCTTTCAACTTTGCTATTCTGTTACACAGCTAAACACAAATCGTTCTGAAGGATAATTTATAATATGCATTCTTTTTTTTCTCTTTGCCTCCCAAAAGGTCTTCTTCGTCTGATACCTCTTAAGGAAGGAAGAAGGAAGAAGACTCATGAATGTCCAGGAGCAATTTGTTGAATGTCTTCTCTCCTTCTCTTTTATGTGTTATCATGAATAATAGCTGGCTTCCTAGCAAATGGACTATCAATCATTCATCCCAATTCATTTTCAAGTTGGAGTGTTTCCCCCAATCAGCGTCAAGTTTGGGAAGGCTGCCAATTTTGATTTGGGTGATCTTTACTCAGGGCTGACCTCTTGGAAGGATGCTCGCACGTTCCGATAGAGGAAAATGTTTGTAGCTCGGGGATAAACTGTGAGATCTTTGATGTTCTCTTGGTGGTTTTCTAATATAGTTTATAGTTTAGTTTATAGTTATATCAGTATTAGGTCAGCCTAGCACTGATGATGGTACCTAGTTGGGTCATGAAACATCTGCAAGAAAACCACAAAGTTCAGAGAACTCAAAGGACCTCATAACCCTCCTCCTGCTTCTCCTGTTCTTCCTCCCCCCCTCCTTTCCACAAGGACCCTACAGTCCTTCTCCTCCTCTCCTCCTCCTCCTCTCCTTCTTCTTCCTCTCTCCCCTCTTCCTCCTCTTCCACAAAAGCCCCACTCCCTCCATGCACTGATGATGTTACTTAGTTGGGTCATGAAACATCTGCAAGAAAACAACCAAGCTTAGAAAGCATCAAGGACCTCTGACATTGTTCTCCTCCTCCTCTCCTTCTTCTTCCTTTCCCCTCTTCCTCCTCCGCAAACCCCACTCTCTTCTTGCACTGATGATGCTACCTAGTTGGGTCATGAAACATCTGCAAGAAAACCACAAAGTTCAGAGAACTCAAAGGACCTCACAACCCTCCTCCTGCTTCTCCTGTTCTTCCTCCCCCCTCCTCCTTTCCAGAAGGACCCTACAGTCATTCTCCTCCTCTCCTTCTTCCTCTTTCCCCTCTTCCTCCTCTTCCACAAAATCCCCACTGCCTCCATGCACTGATGATGTTACTTAGTTGGGTCATGAAACATCTGCAAGAAAACAACCAAGCTTAGAAAGCATCAAGGACCCCTGACATAGTTCTCCTCCTCCTCCTCTCCTTCTTCTTCCTCTTTCCCCTCTTCCTCCTCCGCAAACCCCACTCTCTTCTTGCACTGATGATGCTACCTAGTTGGGTCGTGAAATGTCTGCAAGAAAACCACCAAGCTGGGGGAGCACCAGGGACACCTCCCTCACGTGTCCTTCAAGCCAAAGCACATTTGAGAAGATGACCAATGCCTGATTCAAGTGGTCAGAATGATCTGGTGGACATGGTTTTACCTGGACACTCCAAAACTCCTGAATAAACGTAGCAATTACAGTAAAAGGGAAGTCTTCTTATGGAACAACAATTGCTCAAAAACAGGATGTGGAAACTTTGAAGGAATGGTTGGTATTTAACAATAAAGAGAAGGAAATTACTATAATGTGCTTCAATTATCAATATCAGAATTTGTACTTTCAATTTTTTGGGGGGGGATTAGCATCTAAACGGAACTTATTTCTTTAAGAAGGTAAAAGGCAAGAAACAGAACAATTATGGAGAGCTTCAAAAGGACATTTCCTAATGAAGGATAGGGAGCATTAGTCTGGACACGTATTGTTTCATAAGTTGATAATGGTAGGGAAAATCTTAATTTTGCGTATACACTAAGGGACGCCGGGTTGCTAATGGAGTCGGGGAAATGGTTCCCGAAGGCTCCCTGCAAAAATTGTGGACAGTAAAATGAAAATATTGATCTGGGGCCTGGTGCTGTGGAATCCCTTGCTCAATATCATTAGGAAGACTCGTTACAAACAAAACTCTATAGCAGTGTTTCTCAACCTTGGCAACTTGAAGATGTCCGGACTTCAACTCCTAGAATTCCCCAGCCAGCAAATGCAGACAAAGCTGGTCATTTGCATCCTTTTAGCGAGTCGTTGAGGCCACTTGGAGGGTTTTCTGTGTCCTCAGGGTCACCTGAGTGGTGCAAAGGGGTGTGACTACAACACAGATCCTTTCAGCAGTTACAGGAAGGCGCCACGTGCATTTGCCCCACTCAGGTGACCCCAAAGACACAGACAAACCTCCAAGTGGCCTCAAAAGACCCTCTCAAAGGATGCAAATGACCAGCTGCCTGAAAGGAGTATAAATCCTTCCCTTCCTCCCTATCCTCTTAGAGCTGAAGAAGCTTCTGGGATGAGAAATGAAACTTCTTCAAAAGAAAAAAACAGAAAGTCCAGTTGCCTCTTGAAAAAGCACCTTTGGGATGACCATAACCAGGATGAATCTCTGCAGACATTTAACTCTCCCTGTACTGCTTGGGCTTAGATTTCCAGGGACTTCCATAGAAAGACGATCTTCAAACAACGGAGACCCCCGAGAAGGCCAGGAATCCTCTCCTTCTCTCCCCCTCGTTTCTCCACGGCTGAGCTCTCTAAATGGCCCCTGTGAAATACGGGCAATCCTGGAGCACCCACTGCATGAATTCCCCTGTCTCTCCTTAATTGGAGCCTTCGTCTCCCTCCTGATCTAATAATAATTCAATCGGTACCACTAGGCAGTTTTCGAACAGTTAACTACCCATGCCTGCCACAGCCCATTAGCCACACAAATTCGGCCATTAGTTCCATCCAGAAGGGATTTTCAGCATTGCTGGGAAGGGAGAAGGCTGGGCGAGATTCTCCATCAGGGTCATTGGAAGCTTGTCCCCCCCAAATCTTCACCCCTTTTTTTGCCCCCGTTCCTCCTGTAGGGACAGAAAGCTCTTCTTCGTGATTCGCTCAGGGGATTGAATCAGAACAGAGCTGGAAGGGACCTTGGAGGTCTTCTAGTCCAACCCCCTGCTTAAGCAGGAGACCCTATGCCATTTCAATCAGAATAGAGCTGGAAGGGATTTCAGAGGTCTTCTAGTCCAACCCCCTGTTCTATCAGGAGACTGTATGCCATTTCAATCAGAATAGAGCTGGAAGGGACCTTGGAGGTCTTCTAGTCCAACGCCCTGCTCAAGCAGGAGACCCTAGGCCATTTCAAACAAGTGGCTGTCCAGTCTCTTCTTAAAAACTTCCAGTGATGAAGAATGCGCAACTTCTGGAGGCAACTTCTGTTCCACTGGTTAATTGTCTTCACTGTCAGGAAGTTTCTCCTTACTTCCACGTTGCTTCTCTCCTTGTTTAATTTCCACCCATTGCTTCTTGTCCTGCCTTCTAGTGCTTTGGAGAATAGCTTGAGTCCCTCTTCTTTGGGACAGCCCCTGAGATATTGGCATCCTGCTATCGTGTCATTCTAGTCCTCCTCTTCTGATCAGAATATAGAATACATAATAACAGAGTTGGAAAGGATCTTGGAGGTCTTCTAGTCCATCCCCCTGCTCAACCAGGAAACCTGATACCATTTCAGACAAATGGTTGTCCGCTGTCTTCTTAAATACTTCCAGTGATGAAGCACCCACAACTTCTGGTGGCAACTTCTGTTCCACTGGTTAATTGCTCTCACTGTCAAGAACTTTCTCCTTAATTCTAGGTTGCTTCTCTCCTTGATTAGTTTCCATCTGTTGCTTCTTGTCCTGCCCTCAGGTGCTTTGGAGAATAGCTTGGCTCCTTCTTCTCTCTGGCAGCCCCTCCGATATTGGAAGACTGCAATCATGTCACCCCTGGTCCTTCTCTTCACTGGACTAGATATACCCAATTCCTGCAGGCGTTCTTCACTAAAAGTGTCAGGCTTCCAAATAGCATCCAAAAGTAAACCAGAGTCCGAGGCAAAGGATTGCTCAAAGTTCCAATTTATGAAGAAAGCCATGTTGGCACATCTGGGAAGATCCGAATCTGAAAGCTTCCCGGTTTTCCCCACCCGGTTGGAAGTTCAAGATCTTGCCCCCCACCACACCCACAATTCCATCCCATGTCCAATCTCCCACTGCCACGCTGGCAGCTTCTACCCATCTGGTCAGGTGCAGAGACAAAGGATGACCTTGGCTTTCTTTATTTTTTTCTTTAAAACTAAGATATGTTAAGTATATTGATACGGAAGCATAAATACCATCAACATAGAATGGGGTTTGCTCAGAAGCGGAAATACACCAATGAGAGGAAGAGTGGGAAACAGAGGAGAGAAGAAAGATGGGAAGAGAGGGATAGGAGAGAGAGTAAGGGGGGAAGATGAGGAGGATAAGGAGGAGTGGAATGAAGAGAGAGGAGAAGGAGAAAGGAAGGGGAAGTAGATTAGGAAAGGATGATGGAGGGAAGAAAGGAGGTAGGAGAGAGGTAGAAGAAAGAGGTGTATGGAGAGCAGAAGAGCCAATAATGGGTTTTTATCTTTCTGGGCGTTGATGACGAGAGGAACTGATGTAATTACTACTTAATACAATAGGATATTGGCTATGTAATAGTATACATGTGATTATATGTTATGAAAGTGGAAAATAAAAAAGTATATTATATTTTTTTTAAAAAAGATGACCTTGGCTTTCTAGAAAGAATGTTGTTATGGCTACATGTCATCTAACTCCGTACAACCCTCCCATTTTCCCACCACAGAAAATGCTAGCAGAATAATAGAAAGGGTGGCAGGCTAAAGACCCAAAAGAAAAGGACTGCTCAGCTCCAGAAGATTCAAGAAGTCCACCCAGGGCTTTGGTGCTGGACGGAACTCGCTTCGGGCAGCTCCAGCCTTGGAGGGCTGATGGCCATTTCAAGGCTGCAGGGGGGGATGGAATGGAGAAGGCTGACAGGAGCAATTGGAGCAGCAAGCCAGGTTCTCACCTCCGTCACCTTCACGTCCCCGCCAGAAATTGGAAAACCGGGATGCACATCTCGCTCAGCCGGGGTTTGCAATCAAAAGGACTGCGAGGGAGCAGAGATAATCAGGCCACCGGTAACGAGAGACGGAGGCCGGACCTGCTAGATGGAGAGAGACAGACAGGAGGGAAATTAAAGTTTTAAAGCCTCTTCGGAAAAGCACGGATTCCCTGGAGGCCCAGAAAACGTTTCGTTTCCTTCCGCCAAACAAGGTTGGAACCGTTCCAGGAATGAGATTTGGGACAATATACCGGAGCAACACGTACAGGGAGTCCTCGACTTACAACCCTTCATTTAGTGACCATCCGAAGTTGCAACTGCACTGAAAAAACGTGACACGTGACTATTTTTCACGCTTGGAACTCTTGCAGCTTCCCCGTGGTCGTGGGAACAAAATTCAGACAGTTGGAAACTGACTTGTATTTATGACGGTTGCAGCCTTTTGCAACCTTCCGACAAGCAAAGTAATGGGGAAGCCAGATTCACTTAACAACCTTGTTGCTGACTTAACAGCTGCCGTGATTCACTTAGCAGCGGTGGCAAGGAAGGTTGTAAAATACTACTCAATGATTATTATCATCAACAGCTACCAGCACTAATGATGTTACCTAGTTGGGTCATGAAAAGTCTGGAAGAAAACAATCAAGCTTGGAGAGTACCAAGGACCTTACAGTCCACTTCCTCCTCCTCCTCCTCCTCCTCCTCCTCCTCCTCCTCCTCCTCCTCCTCCTCCTCCTCCTCCTCCTCCTCCTCCTCCTTCTCCTCCTCCTCCTCCTCTTACTCCTCCTCCTCCTCCTCCTCCTCCTCCTCCTCCATCATTATTCCACAACCCCCCTCTCCTTCTAGCATTGATGTTCCCTAGTTGGGTCATAAAACGTTTTCAAGAAAACCACCCAGCTTAGAGAGCACCAAGGATTCCATAGTCGTCTTCCTCCTCCTCCTCCTCCTCCTCCTCCTCCTCCTCCTCCTCCTCCTCCTCCTCCTTTTTCTCCTTCTCTTCCTCCTCCTCGTCCCTAACATCATTATTATCTCCTCCTCTTCACAAGCTTCATTCTGCTCTAATGTTGATGATGTTATGTAGTTGGGTCATTAAAGGTCTGGAAGAAAACCAGATAAGAGCTGAGGTGGCGCAGTGGTTAAATGCAGCATTGCAGGCTACTTCAGCTGACTGCAGTTCTGCAGTTCGGCGGTTCAGATCTCACCGGTTCAAGGTTGACTCAGCCTTCCATCCTTCCGAGGTGGGTGAAATGAGGACCCGGATTGTTGTTGAGGGCAATATGCTGACTGTAAACCGCTTAGAGAGGGCTGAAAGCCCTATGAAGCGGTATAGAAGTGTAACTGCTATTGCTATTACTAAAACCACCAAGCTCAGAAAGCATCAAGGACCCCACAGTTCTTCCTCCCCCTCTTCTTCTTCCTCCTCTCTGCAAATCCTTCTCCCTTCTAGCATCTCCTAGTTACCTAGTTTAGGTTATGAAACATCTGTAAGGAAACCACCAGGTTTAATGTTAATATGATGTCATTACTAGAAGATATCAAGAAGAAAAATGGAGAGTTTTATAAAGTTTAAATGCTCAATATATTATAATACTAAACTTAGGGAAATAATGTTAATATGAATGTGAAAGATGTAGTAAATGAGGAATGATGTTGCACAGAGATGTTTGTACCCAGGCGACACACCGCAGAAGGAAAGATGGAATGTTTATTTTTGTAATTGAAAAATAATAAAACTCTTTATTAAAAAAAAGAAAAGAAAACCACCACGCTCAGAGAGCACCAAGGACCCCACAGTTCAACCCTGAGCTACCAATGAAAGTAAGGTTCCTCATTTAGGGAAGAAAAACGAAATGCACAGGTACAGTATAGGTGGTACCTTGCTCAATAGTAGTATCTGTGAAAGGGATCTTGGAGTCCTAATGGACAATCACTTATATATGAGCCAGCCGTGTGCAGAAGCTGCCAAAAAAGCCAACACAGTTCTAGGCTGCATAAATAGAGGGACGGAATCAAGATCACCTAAAGTGTTAATACCACTTTACAAAGCCTTGGTAAGGCCACACTTGGAATACTTCATTCAGTTTTGGTCGCCACGATGTAGAAAAGACATGGAGACTTCAGAAAGAGTGCAGAGAAGAACAACAAAGAGGATTAGGGGACTGGAGGCTAAAACATATGAAGAACGGTTGCAGGAACTGGGTAGGTCTAGTTTAATAGAAAGAAGGACCAGGGGAGACATGATAGCAGCCTTCCAATATCTCAGGGATTGCCACAAAGAAGAGGAAGTCAAGCTGTTCTCCAAGGCACCTGAGGGTAGAACTAGAAGCAATGGGTGGAAACTAATCAAGGAGAGAAGCAACTTAGAACTGAGGAGAAACTTCCTGACAGTGAGAACAATTAATTAGTGGAACAGAAGTTGCCTCCAGAAGTTGTGAATGCCCCAACACTGGAAGTCTTTAAGAAGATGTTGGAAAAACACTTGTCTGAAATGGTGTGAGGTTTCCTGCCTAAGCAGGGGATTGGACTAGAAGACCTCCAAGGTCCCTTCCAACTCTGTGATTCTATTCTATTCTATTCTATTATGAACAATATTCTCCTCTCCGAGTCAAAGCTTTGTCCAGCCAGCAGGCCCTGGGGGGTCCACGAGAGTCCCTTTTTCTAGCATTGCAGAGAAAATAGGGTTTCCTTAACACCTCAAAGGCGTTAGACCTGATGGTCCCATCCACGTTTTTCCAGGGAAAATGATTTAGGGCAAAGCCCTTTGTTGCCATAAATTAAAAACAGGACCCCAAAATTACATGACATTTAAAATTATTTCAAAATGCACTTAAAACTCGAGCCACTCTGAAGATCTGCTTACTCAGAATAAGGACGTGAAGGCTGGTGTAAATCCAATCCATTTCGATTCCTTCATTTGCTACGCCAAGGTCTCCTTCCGTGATGTTATTCGGTGTTTTTAAAAAATTAAACTCCTGCACATAAATTCCCTCGTCAACTTAAAGGCAGACGGTTTCCACTTATTTCTGAATGCCTATGTGTTACGGCCTCAACATTGCTTCTTTCTTTCTTTTCGACACCAAAAGGCCTCTGTACACAAACATGGTTTTTCTGGTCTATATCACGAAAGTTCCTGAAACAAACAAGGGCCACGCACGGTGACATGATCCTTCTTTTGGTTGTTAAAAGAAAGGAAAAAGACAAATATTGTATGCATCGTACTTTAGGAAAAGATGTGCCTTTGGGGAAGCATGCATGTATCCAAATGCATAATTTTGCAGAAACGTCAAAAACGTCAAAAATCCAACTGCAGATTTGTGAAGAATAGAAGGGAAAAGAAGAGAATACAATACGGAATGAAAATAATAGAATAAGAATAAAAGAATAAGAATAATAGGAATAGTTATAGGAATAGTTATAGGAATAGTTATAGGAATAGGAATAGGTATAGGAATACAATACAGTACAATAAGGAATGAAAATAATAGAATAGAATAGAATAGAATAGAATAGAATAGAATAGAATAGAAAAGAAAATAGAAAAGAAAAGAAAATAGAATAGAATAGAATAGAATAGGAATAGGAATAGGAATAGGAATAGAATAGGAATAGGAATAGGAATAGGAATAGGAATAGGAATAGGAATAGGAATACAATATAATACACAATATGGAATGAATAGAATAGGAATAGAAGAGAAGAGAAGAGAATACAATAAAATACAATACAATACAATACGGAGTGAAAATATTACAATAGAATAGAATAGAATAGGAATAAGAATAAGAATAAGAATACAACACAATACAATACGGAATGAAAATAATAGAATAGATTAGAATAGGAATAGGAATAGGAATAGGAATAGAAATAGGAATACAATACAATACAATACAATACGGAATGAATACAATAGGAATAGGAATAGGAATAGGAATAGAATAGAATACAAGAGAAGAGAATACAATACAATACAATGCAGAATGAAAATAATAGAATAGGAATAGAATAGAATAGAATACAATATTGAATGAAAATACAGTAGAACAGAACAGAATGGAATTGAATATGGAATGAATATAGAATAGGATAGGATAGGATAGGATAGGATAGAATAAATAGAATAGAATATTGGAATGAAGAATAGAGTAGAGTAGAGTAGAAGCTGGAAGGGACCTTAGGGATCTTCTAATCTAGTCCAATCCCTGCTTAGGCATCATTTGTGACTTTCCCAACCAGATTCCAACAAGCAAAGTCAATGGGGGAAGCCAGATTCACTTAACAACCGTGTTCCTAACTTAACAACCTGGAAGGGACCTTGGAGGTCTTCTAGTCCAGCCCCCTGCTCAAGCAATAGGACCTACATTATTTCAGACAAGTGACCGTCTAGACTCTTCTTACAAAAACCTCCAGTGATGGCACAGCCACACCTTCTGGAGGCAAATCATCCCACTGGTTCATTGTCTTCACTGTTAGGAAGTTTCTCCTTAATTCCAGGTGGCTTCTCTCCTTGGTTAGTTTCCAACCATTGCTTCCTTGTTCTGCCTTCTGCTGCTGCTTTGGAGAACAGGTTGACCTCCCTCTTCTTTCAAATACTGGAAGAGTGACATCACCCCCTAATTCTTCTTTCCTTCAGACAACCGAGCCCAAATCCTGCTCTTCAAATGTTTTAGTCTCCAGGCCTTGGAAGAAGAGGCAAATATGCAAATCGAAATTATGTTCAGTCAAATGAGAACTTCAGCAAGGGTGACCACTTTGAGGGCTGCTTCGATGATTTGCCATTTCTTGCCCTGCTGAAACTCTCTGGAGAACATTTAAAAGCTCTTTGCAATCCATTTGCCTCTTAAACTACCATGGATAATTCGGTGTCGTTTACACTCTTTGATTTCCTCACCTTTCAGCCTTAATTCCAGAACTGAATCGTCTGGTTCTGGCCCAGAGAACCCCTGAAGATCTCATTGCTCCATCCCTGAGCAGTTTTGATCATTTCCTTGGACTGTTTTTTTCTGGAGTTTAACCGGGTAACGATCCATAGCAAAAAGCCATCTTATTTCCTAAGTTTAACCTTTGATGAGTGACTTTTTTCCCCAAAAAAGTTTTGGGCCGAACACCTTGAGTATAAAATTTACCTGATCTATGATGGTTACACCTATTGAAACATTTCTTTTTTTTTAATTAAAAAGTTTTTTTATTATATTAAATATCAATCATTTTAATTAAACATTAAAAACATTGGACATATTGCAACATTTCTGGCATAAACTGTGGGAAGTTATCATCCAGCTCTCTCCCAGAGAAGTAAAATATCCTGGGAAATATTGAAAAGGCAGAATATTTCTCTGGATTTGAAAAAGGAAGAAACACGCTTTAAAAGATAGAATAGTTGCCTGTAGCTTCCTGCCCATCCACACTTTGTCAATAGGCCATTGAGAAGGTCAGGCTAGCCCACTTTACATAATAAAGACTTCCCCACTGCAGCTGCAGGGGGTAGGGATATTACTCAATTCTCCACATGGCATCTGAGAACTCATCCATACCTGGATTCAAAACATAGCCTAGAGAGTAGCCCCCTGCATGGCACCATGAGAGTCTGACAACCAATCAGAATACATTTCTTACACAGGAACAGGAAACAGAGAGGTGGGACTAAACAGGGTATAAAAAGCCTAGCAATCCCCTCCCTCAGCCTTCTCTTCTTCTCCACCAACATTGAAGCATGTGATCACCTTTTCTGGTCAGGGCTCAAGCCATGTGGCCCTGTCCATCATTAAACCATCTTTCCAAGCAGCCTCCATGTCTCCAGTGTCTTCTTCCCCACTTGGAGCTGAACCCAGAAGGACATTTCTTTCAACAAAACCTTGTGTTGAAACATTTCTGAAGGCTTCATTAAATATTTCCGGCCTCACAGAATTACTCCTCAATTTACAACCATTCCTTTAGTGGCTATTCAAAATTAGGACAGCACTTCTGATCATTTTTCACGTTTACGACCATTTTAGCATTCCCCACGGTCACGTGATTAGAATCCAGATCCTTGGCCACTGGCATGGACTTATGACAGTCGCAACGTCCCGGGGTTACGTGATCCCCTTTTGCGACCTCCTGACAAGCAACTGTGAAGCTAGATTTATTTAACAACCATGTCACTAACTTAACCATGGTGGTGATTCGCATAACAACTGTGGCAAGACAGGTCGTAAAGCTGACCAGTTTGTTGAATGAGTGGATGGAGCTTTATGCAGTTTCTGAGATGCTGCTGGGGATTGTGCAATGTAGCGAGCTCTGTGCCTTTTGCTATTCTAATTCTAATGGTGGTGGGTTAATCCTATTATGTCCTAAGGGTCTTGTCCTGTTCTTAGAATTTGGGGGAGAGGAGTCATAAATTCTTAATCCCATCATTTGGCGCTGAAGGTGTTCTGTTGGTGAATAGGCTGGCCTGGATTTCTTAACGGGCCCAAAACATCCCTCTCTAAAGATTTCAGGCGTCTGCTGGAGGCTCTTAAGAAAGACTGCTAAGAAATGATACTAAACTATATTTGGGTTTGTGGAAATACCCTCCCAAGAAAACATAAACTGAGATTTGAAAGAGACAGCTACAACAACAGAAAAAGAAAGGGAGAGAGGACGAGAGGAAATGGAGGGAAGGAAGAAAGAGGTAAAGAGAGGAGGGTGGAAGGGAGAGAAAGAGATGGAGAGAGGGTGGGAAGGGGAAGGGGAAGAGAGATAAGGGAAGATGGAAGAGGAAGGAAAGGAGGAAGGAAGAAAGTAGAGGAGAGAGGGAGGGAGAAAAGAAAGGGAAAATAAGGTGGTGCTACAACAGGAGGAATGGATGGTAAATAAAGCAACCCAAACTGTATATTATGACCTATTAAATTAATAACAAATGTATAAGAATGACAAATGTAAAGAAGAAGAATAACTATGTGAATGTATACCTATAATTGTATGTAAGATAATAAAAAATAAAATAAAAAAATTCAAAAAAGAAAGAAAGAAAGACTGGGGGCTGCTTTCTGCCTTTAAGAACATGTCTCTCCATTTCTCCTTTGGGGAAATATAGTGATATTATGCCTCTTTTAATATCCCCCAAAATGTTTCATTTTCTAGGATGGGGAAGGGGGTCGTCCCAACTCTGTAATTCGGTTTAGTGCGTCCAATTCTGATGACCATCCTTTGCAAAGGATTCAGGGAGACTCACACAAAGGCAGTGAGGTTGATCAAAGGTCTGGAAACTCAGTCACAGAAGAAAGTCTGAAGGCCCAGCTTAGCTGGAGAAGTTCCCGAGAAGAGACAGAATCATAGCAAGAAGATCTCACACAAAGAACAAAACAGAACAGAATAGAATAGAATAGAGAAAGTAGAGTGGAGTAGAGTAGAGTAGAGTAGAGTAGAGTAGAGTAGAGTAGAGTAGAGTAGAGTAAAATAGAATAGAATAGAATAGAGAAAGTAGAGTGGAGTAGAGTAGAGTAAAATAGAATAGAATAGAATAGAGAAAGTAGAGTGGAGTAGAGTAGAATAGAGTAGAGTAAAATAGAATAGAATAGAGAAAGTAGAGTAGAATAGAATAGAATAGAGAAAGTAGAGTAGAGTAGAGAATATAGAGTAGAGTAGAGTAGAGTAGAATAGAATAGAATAGAATAGAGAATATAGAGTAGAGTCGAGTAAAATAGAATAGAATAGAATAGAGAAAGTAGAGTAGAGTAGAGTAGAGTAGAGAATATAGAGTAGAGTAGAGTAGAGTAGAGTAAAATAGAATAGAATAGAATAGAATAAAGAAAGTAGAGTAGAGTAGAGTAGAGTAGAGAATATAGAGTAGAGTAGAGTAGAGTAGAGAATGGAATGTAGGGAGAATGTAGGGTAGGGTAGGGTAGAATAGAGTAGAGTAGAGTAGAGTAGAACAGAACAGAACAGAACAGAACAGAATAGAATAACAGAGTTGGAAGGAATCTTGGAGGTCTTCTAGTCCAACCCTTTCCTGCTTAGGCAGGACACCCTACACCACTTCAGACAAATGGTTATCCAACATCTTCTTAAGATGTGGCCACTTTAAGACCTGTGGACTTCAGCTCCTAGAATTCCCCAGAAAGAAGAGGAGGAGGAGATGGAGATGGAGAAGGAGAAGAGGAGGAGGAGGAGGAGGAGGAGGAGGAGGAGGAGGAGGAGGAGGAGGAGGAGGAGGAAGTATTGTTGGCTGAGGAATTCTGGGAGTTGAAGTCTTAAAGTGGCCACCTTTGGAGACCACCCTGTTTCTTCAGCATGGATTCCTGCCCTAGACAGACCCCATGACATTATGAGTTTTATGACATATACACATAGATTTGAATACATTGTTGGCTTTTTTTTCGTCCAGGCTCTGGCATGCTGCTGAAAAGCCAAATTGAAGCTCTTGAGATGTAGGCTCCCCCACCTTCCGTTCCTCCAGCTTCTCCTTGCAAACTCTGAAGGGAAATCCTTCTTGAATGGCGAAGGTCCCAGGCCTGTAGTTTCCCTCGGCTATTACTTTGTGGTCAACCCGGATGCTATTATACCCACCGTGCAGTCAAGCTTGATCTTCCATTAGCCGGCAAGAGAAATCAGTGCTGCCCAGCCACAAAACCACAGTCGACCCAAGCCTGGCATTCAGATGATGTTGCCATGGGGAAGAAGCCACGATTTGCTGACCGCATTGTTGAGCAAACCTTTCCACCAAGAGCTGAGGGCATCCCTCTTGAGTTCCTGTTTGTCTCACCCAGTTCTTCCTTGGGAGGCGTTCTCACGTCAACACAGATCTGGAGAGTGCTGGCTTTTCCTTCTCCGTCTTTAGCAATAGCAATAGCAGTTAGACTTATATACCGCTTCATGGGGCTTTCAGCCCTCTCTAAGCGGTTTACAGAGTCAGCATATCGCCCCCAACAACAATCCGGGTCCTCATTTTACCCACATTGGAAGGATGAAAGGCTGAGTCAACCCTGAGCCGGTGAGATTAGAACCGCTGAACTACAGATAACAGTCAGCTGATAGATGATAGATAGATAGATAGATAGATAGATAGATAGATAGATAGATAGATAGATAGATAGATAGATAGATAGATAGATAGATAGATCTAGATAGATAGATAGATAGATAGATAGATAGATAGATAGATCTAGATAGATAGATAGATAGATCGATCTAGATAAATAGATAGATAGATAGATAGATAGATAGATAGATAGATAGATAGATAGATAGCAATAGCAATAGCAATAGCAATAGCAATAGCAATAGCAATAGCAATTAGACTTATATACCGCGTCATGGGGCTTTCAGCCCTCTCTAAGCGGTTTACAGAGTCAGCATATATTGCCCCCAACAACAATCCGGGTCCTCATTTTACCCACCTCGGAAGGATGGAAGGCTGAGTCAACCCTGAGCCGGTGAGATTAGAACCGCTGAACTACAGATAACAGTCAGCTGATAGATAGATAGATAGATAGATAGATAGATAGATAGATAGATAGATAGATAGAAAGATAGATCTAGATAGATAGATAGATCTAGATAGATAGATAGATAGATAGATCTAGATAGATAGATAGATAGATAGATCTAGATAAATAGATAGATAGATAGATAGATAGATCTAGATAGATAGATAGATAGATAGATAGATAGATAGATAGATAGATAGATAGATCTAGATAGATAGATAGATAGATAGATAGATAGATAGATAGATAGATAGATAGATAGCAATAGCAATAGCAATAGCAATAGCAATAGCAATAGCAATAGCAATAGCAGTTAGACTTATATACCGCTTCATAGGGCTTTCAGCCCTCTCTAAGCGGTTTACAGAGTCGGCATATCTCCCCCAACAACAATCCGGGTCCTCATTTTACCCACCTCGGAAGGATGGAAGGCTGAGTCAACTCTGAGCCGGTGAGATTTGAACCGCCGAACTGCAGAACTGCAGTCAGCTGAAGTAGCCTGCAGTGCTGCATTTAACCACTGCGCCACCTTTCAGCCTTTGGCGTCTCCACCAAAGATATAAAAGCAGTTGAAATCCAGACATCTTCAAGTTGCCAAGGTTGAGAAACACTGATCTAAGTGTTAAGGAGGGTCCTTAGAACTGAGGTGACCCCTCAAATCTCTTTGGCTGATGATGTTTGAAGGTGCCCCCCATTCCTGCAAAGATAACTAGGGATCCATAAAACACGGGTGCCCCCCCCAAAGTCCCTCAGCCTGTCCAGAAATGGGGACGGGAGATATTCTCCATCTCAGCTTCGATGCCCTGGTATTGCTGCCCTTCAGTCTCCTCCAGTCTCAATAAACCTGGCTAATTAGCGTCCTAACCACTCAATTAATTAGGCCCTACACTTAATTATGACAAACTACATTATCTGAGACGGCCCCGAGTCCAATGGACATTAGCGTTGGGTTATGTTCGGTAACAATTTGATTTGAGAGGGAGTTTATTGACCAGAAAAGACATATGATGAGATTAAAATAATCAGTAAGAACCAGCTCAGAGCTATCGGCTCGTCGGAGCTGAGGGCTCGGGTTAGAGAGGCAGGGGGTTTGATCAAATTAGCCGCTTCATTCTCATTAAGAGCCTGGCGAAATCCCGAGCGAAATTGGCAGAGAAGGGAGTCCGGGCAGTGGAGCTGGGCAGGGGGGGGGGCAGGTCAGAAAGCGAGGAGGAGGTGGCCCTGGTTGGGGATGATGGTCAGGGAGGGTTAAAGGAAGGCAGGGGCTGTATGGTGGGCTCTGAAGCCCAAGCTCAGAGGGGTCTCTGTCTTGGACCACAATATTGATGTCTTCTCCCACCTTGCCAGGGGCCAGATCAGCCAAAGAGTATTATAGAAAGGATTAAAAGTCTGTGGAGACTGGACTACTGCAATGCGCTCTACATGGGGCAGCCCTTGAAGAGTATTCGGAGACTTCAACTCGTCCAGAATGCAGCCGCGCGAGTGATTGTGGGTGCACCTCGGTACACCCACGTTACACCTATCCTCCGCGAGCTGCACTGGTTACCGATCGGTCTCCAGATACGCTTCAAGGTGCTAGTCGTAACTTATAAAGCCCTTCATGGTATTGGATCTGGGTACTTGAGAGACCGCCTGCCCACGGGTCTTAAAGTTGCCAAGGTTGGACCTTCCTGGTAGAGGATCCCCTACTTGAGCAGAGGGTTGGGTTCGAAAACCCCCAAGGTCCCTTCCAACTCTGTTATTCTATTCCAAAGTCCCTTCCCGCTCTAGTCAATCATTTAAATAGGAGCCAGCCATTTGCTGAAGCTGCCGTTCTAGGCTGCCTTAACAGAAGGATAGAATCAAGATCACGTGAAGGGTTAATACCACTTTACAAGGCCTTGGTAAGGCCACACTTGGAATACGGCATCCAGTTTTGGTTGCCACAATGTAGAAAAGATGTGGAGACTCTGGAAAGAGTGCAGAGAAGAGCAACAAAGAGGATTAGGGGACTGGAGGCCAAAACATACGATGAACGGTTGCAGGAACTGGGTATGTCTGGTTGAATGAAAAGAAGGACTAGGGGAGACATGATAGGAGTCTTCCGATATCTCAGGGGTTGCCACAAAGAAGAGGGAGTCAAGCTATTCTCCAAAGCACCTGAGGGCAGAACAAGAAGCAATGGGTGGAAACTAATCAAGGAGAGAAGCAACTTAGAACTGAGGAGAAATTTCCTGACAGTGAGAACAATGAATCAGTGGAACAGAAGTTGCCTCCAGAAGTTGTGAATGCCCCAACACTGGGAGTCTTTAAGAAGATGTTGGATAGCCATTTGCCTGAAGTGGTGTAGAGTTTCCTGCCTGAATAAGGGGTTGGACTAGAAGACCTCCAAAGTCCCTTCCAACTATTCTATTCTATTCTATTCTATTCTGAATTTGAAGATGCCCGAACACCCAATTGCTGCTTTCTCTTCTCTATGGGACTTTGGCCCCAGTGGAGCAGGGTGCTACCTGCTTCTTCCCCATTTCTCTCTGACTTGGGGCCCTCCTCCGTCCTGCCGTCCCACCCTATTATTCTGTGTTCTTCTAGCCCAATCGGACCTTAGTTGAACTGCTTAAGAACCTTCCTTTCTGGGATCCCTACCAGACTCATCCTGCTTCCCCCCACCCCCACCCTCCCTTACTCCGACTGTTCAGCAGAATCTGCACACAAAGCTCCTTCTTTGCACATCCTTGCAAGAAGAAGGATCTCCTGTTGAGAATATAATAACTTATATCACATACCTCTGCATCTCAGGGCTGCCCCAGGTGGCAAGTAATCCAAATGCATTAATCGTAGAGTGGAACAATTTTATTAATAGTTAATGCAGGTAAATGTTTTCCAGGTATCGAGATGAATGGCGTTTGGGAGGTTGGCGTATCCCTCCCTACTGTGGGTTTTCGGGTTACGAGCCCCTGGAGGGCTCGCCGTTTATCACCTGGTTGGGATTTCGGAGGAGGGTCGTAAAGGAGTGAATAAGGTTTAGTCAGACAGCAAATTCCATTGTTCTTCCTTGGCACAATCCTTGGCCTTTGTTTGGCCTCGATCTCAATCTCGGTCCATTCCCAAGCTGCCTCTTCCTCTCCCCTCTCCGCTCTATCAAAATGGGGTTTTAGTCGGCTGTTAAGAGCTGACCTAATGGACATCTAAGATGTTATATGATGTTCCCGTCCAAACAAACTCTCAGTGCTGGAAGGGAGGGGGAGTTGCAGGGAGGAGGGGGAGGAGGAAGAGGAGGAGGACTGTGGGGGGGGTCCTTGGTGCTCTCTGAGCTGGGTGGCTTTCTTGCAGACGTTTCATCACCCAACTAGGTAACATCATCAGTGCTAGAAGGGAAGAGGAGGAGGAGGAGGAGGAGGAGGAAAAGAAGGAGGAGGAGGGAGAGGAAGGAGGAAGAGGAGGAGGAAGAGGAGGAGGGCTGTGAGGTTCTTGGTGCTCTCTGAGCTGGGTGGCTTTCGTGCAGATGTTTCATCACCCAACTAGGTAACATCATCAGTGCTAGAAGGGAAGAGGAGGAGGAGGAGGAGGAGGAGGAGGGGGGAGGGAGAGGAAGGAGGGAGAAGAAGACTGTGGGGTCCTTGGTGCTCTCTGAGCTTGGTTGTTTTCTTGCAGACATTTCATTACCCAACTAGGTAACATCATCAGTGCTGGAAGGGAAGAGGACGACGAGGAGGAGGAGGAAAAGGAGGAGGAGGAGGAAAAGGAGGAGGAGGAGAGAGAGGAAGGAGGAAGAGGAGTAGGGGGTTGGACTAGAAGACTTCCAAGGTCCCTTCCAGCTCTGTTATTCTGTTATGCTGTTTTCCTTCCTTCCTTCCTTCCTTCCTTCCTTCCTTCTCTATCACTGGAGCTTTTTAAAGAAGAGACTGGACAGCTATTTCTCTGAAATGGTATAGGATCTCCTGCTTGAGCAGGGGGCTGGACTAGAAGACCTCAAAGGTCCCTTCCAACTCTGTTGTTCTGTTATTCTGTTATGATGTTATCCCTCCTTCCTTCCTTCCTTCCTTCCTTCCTTCCTTCCTTCCTTCCTTCCTTTCTTTCTTCTCCATCACTGGAGCTTTTTAAAGAAGAGACTGGACAGCTATTTCTCTGAAATGGTATAGGATCTCCTGCTTGAGCAGGGGGCTGGACTAGAAGACCTCAAAGGTCCCTTCCAACTCTGTTGTTCTGTTATTCTGTTATGATGTTATCCTTCCTTCCTTCCTTCCTTCCTTCCTTCCTTCCTTTCTTCTCCATCACTGGAGCTTTGGTGGCGCAGTGGTTAAATGCAGCACTGCAGGCTACTGCTAGATCAGCAGGTCAGCGGTTCAAATCTCACCGGCTCAGGGTTGACTCAGCCTTCCATCCTTCCGAGGTGGGTAAAATGAGGACCCAGATTGTTGGGGGCAATATGCTGACTCTCTGTAAACCGCTTAGAGAGGCCTGAAAGGCCTATGATGCGGTATATAAGTCTACTGCTATTGCTATTGCTATTTTTAAAGAAGAGACTGGACAGCCATTTCTCTGAAATGGTATAGGATCTCCTTCCTTCCTTCCTTCCTTCCTTCCTTCCTTCCTTCCTTCCTTCCTTCCTTCCTTCCTTCCTTCCTTCCTTCCTTCCTTCCTTCCTTCCTTCTGGAAGGCTGGGGGCTGGACTAGAAGACCTCCAAGGTGCCTTCCAGCTGGATTCTGATTCTGATTCTAAACCAGGAAATGCCTCCTGAACCCCAAACAAAAGTCCTGCCATTGACTCTGGGAGGAAGAAGCCCTTACAAAAAGGAAAGTGATCACCGTCCCCCCCTTTGTGTCTGAAGGAGAGAAAAGATTTGCAATTAAAGCCCATCGAAGTGGTAATGAGAAACGGATCTGCATTGCAAAAACCTCTCGGCGCCAACAATTATCCCAGACACGCCATTCCAAGAAACGTGAGAATTCATTTATTCAGAGCAGCGCAGAAAAGGATTTTGACTTCGTGGGAGATGCGCATGTCAGTTAAAAAAGCAGGCTTGGCTGCGTGGAGGAGCAAGGAAGGCCTAACAGACGGAGGCTTCCAATCCCTTTGCACATTGATTTCTACCAGTTGAGGACAACATTTCTCTCTCAGTCCCAAAGATGCTTTTTTTTTTTTCCCAAGAGGCAACTGGACTTTCTGGTTTTTCTGTGAAGACGTTTCGCTTCTCATCCAAGAAGCTTCTTCAATTCTGTAAGGCAGTGGTTCCCAAACTTGGCAACTTTAAGACTTGTGGACTTCAACTCCCAGAATTCTCCAGCCAGCAGAGCTGGCTGCAGAATTCTGGGAGTTGAAGTCCACAAGTCTTAAAGTTGCCAAGTTTGGGGACCCCTGTTCTATGTTCTAGAGAGAGCCACTGAACGATGTGGAATGATAGCCAACTTACCAGCAATCGGGTAGCATGGATAGAAAGAACCGATCGGCTCTGGGATTCTCAAGATGCTTGGGAAACTCTGAAAAATGAAATTAGAAAAGCCCAGTCAAACATAATTCCACAGAGAAAGAAAAACAAGAGAGGCTAAACCATATGACGAACGGTTGCAAGAACTGGGTAGGCCTAGTCTAACGAAGAGAAGGGCTGGGAGTGACAAGATAGCACCTGCCAATATTTAAGGGGCTGCCACAAAGAAGACGGGGGGGGGGAGTCGGGGGACAACATATTCTGCAAAGCACATGAAGGAAAGACAAGAAGAAACATGTGGAAACTTTGCTGGCTGGAGAATTCTGGGAGTTGAAGTCCACAAGTCTTAAAGTTGCCAAGTTTGGGAACCACTGCTGTAAGGTAATGAGATTCCCCAGAGCGGAAGAAGCGTCTGGGAGGAGAAGCGAAACTTCTTCAGACAAAAACTAGAAAGTCCAGTTGCCTCTTGAAAAAGTCCCGTCCTGGATGTCCTGGATGAAGGAGAATCTCCATAGACGTTTCTAACTCAGGGTTGAATCATGGAGTCCTTGGTACACTCTGAGCCCAAGTTTTATTTTATTTATTTAACCAAAGAAAACAGAGTTGGAAGGGACCTCGGAGGTCTTCTAGTCCAAGCCCCTGCTCAGGCAGGAGACCTCCTACCACTCTGGACAAATGATGTCCAGTCTCTCTTCTTGAAAACTATAGTGACGGAGCACCCACAACTTCTGGTGGCAAGCTGTTCCACTGGTTAATTGTTCTGACTGTCAGGAAATCCCTCCTAGGTTGCTTCTCTTCTGGATTAGTTTCCATCCATTGCTTCATGTCCTGCCTTCAGGTGCTTTGGAGAATAAATTGACTCCCTCCTCTTTGTTGCAGCCCCTCAAATATTGGAACGCTGTTATCATGTCTCCCCAAGTCCTTCTCTTCATTACACTAGGCAGGCTTATCTAGTTAGTTAGTTGGTTGGTTGGTTGGTTGGTTGGTTGGTTGGTTGGTTGGTTGGTTAGTTAGTTAGTTAGTTAGTTAGTTAGTTAGTTAGTTAGTTAGTTAGTTAGTTAAATGTCTTGGGAGATTCTCAGTCATCCAGGTCATGGTTATCCCAAAGGTGCTTTTTTCCAGAGGCAACTGGATTTTCCCAAATAACTCAGCTTCGGGCTGCAGTTTGAAAAGAAGTCATTAAACAAACAAGAATTAAAACTTCAGCTAAACAGGTGGAGTAAAATAGTGGCATGAATTTGGAGTTTTCTCAACAAGCCAACAGGGAGAACTTGTTGAGAGCAATTATTGAACCTGTCATCTGCACCTCTATAACTGTCTGATTTAGCAGTTAGACTTATATACCGCTTCATAGGGCTTTCAGCCCTCTCTGAGCGGTTTACAGAGTCAGCATATCGCCCCCAACAACAATCCGGGTCCTCATTTCACCCACCTCGGAAGGATGGAAGGCTGAGTCAACCTTGAGCCGGTGAGATTTGAACTGCAGAACTGCAACTAACAGTCAGTTGAAGTGGCTGCAGTACTGCACTCTAACCACTGCGCCACCTCGGTTCTTTATGATTTGGCTCTGCAACCCAACAAGACAGACAGAGACTTCAGAAGATAATCAGAACTGCAGAAAAAACAATTATTGCCAAACTGCCTTCCATGGAGGACCTGTACACTGCAGGAGTCAAAAAGAGGGCGGTGAAAATATCTACAGACCCCTCGCATCCTGGACATCAATTGTGTCAACTTCTACCCTCAAAATGACGTTATAGAGCACTGCACACCAAGACAACTAAACACAAAAACAGTTATCCCCCCCGAACGCCATCACTCTGCTAAACAACTACCGGTAATTCCTTCACCACTGTCAAACCATTCACTATGTCTGCAATACTATTACTATTAGTCTTCTCATTGTTCCTATCATCCATCTCCTCCCACTTAGGACTGCAGGACTGGAACCTTGTGGCTTGTATCCTTACGATTTATATTGATATCGATTGTTTCCTGATTGCTTATATTGGTATCCTATGACTATCCTACCTTATGATTCTTGACGAATGTATCCTGTCCTTTTAGGTACACTGAGAGCATCTGCACCAAAGACAAATTCCTTGTGTGTCCAATCACACTTGGCCAAATAAAGAATTCTATTCTATTCTATTCTATTCTATTCTATTCTATTCTACTCTACTCTACTCTATTCAATCACACTTGGCCAATAAAGAATTCTATTCTATTCTATTCTATTCTACTCTACTCTACTCTACTCTACTCTACTCTACTCTATTCAATCACACTTGGCCAATAAAGAATTCTATTCTATTCTATTCTACTCTACTCTACTCTACTCTACTCTATTCAATCACACTTGGCCAATAAATAATTCTATTCTATTCTATTCTATTCTATTCTATTCTATTCTATTCTATTCTACTCTACTCTACTCTATTCAATCACACTTGGCCAATAAAGAATTCTATTCTATTCTATTCTATTCTATTCTACTCTACTCTACTCTATTCAATCACACTTGGCCAATAAAGAATTCTATTCTATTCTATTCTACTCTACTCTACTCTACTCTATTCAATCACACTTGGCCAATAAAGAATTCTATTCTATTCTATTCTATTCTATTCTATTCTACTCTACTCTACTCTATTCAATCACACTTGGCCAATAAAGAATTCTATTCTATTCTATTCTATTCTACTCTACTCTACTCTGCTCTATTCAATCACACTTGGCCAATAAAGAATTCTATTCTATTCTACTCTACTCTACTCTATTCAATCACACTTGGCCAATAAAGAATTCTATTCTATTCTATTCTACTCTACTCTGCTCTATTCAATCACACTTGGCCAATAAAGAATTCTATTCTATTCTATTCTACTCTACTCTACTCTATTCAATCACACTTGGCCAATAAAGAATTCTATTCTATTCTATTCTATTCTACTCTACTCTACTCTACTCTATTCAATCACACTTGGCCAATAAAGAATTCTATTCTATTCTATTCTACTCTACTCTACTCTACTCTATTCAATCACACTTGGCCAATAAATAATTCTATTCTATTCTATTCTATTCTACTCTACTCTACTCTACTCTACTCTACTCTATTCAATCACACTTGGCCAATAAAGAATTCTATTCTATTCTATTCTACTCTACTCTACTCTACTCTACTCTATTCAATCACACTTGGCCAATAAAGAATTCTATTCTATTCTATTCTACTCTACTCTACTCTACTCTACTCTATTCAATCACACTTGGCCAATAAAGAATTCTATTCTATTCTATTCTATTCTACTCTACTCTACTCTACTCTACTCTACTCTACTCTACTCTACTCTATTCAATCACACTTGGCCAATAAAGAATTCTATTCTATTCTATTCTACTCTACTCTACTCTACTCTACTCTACTCTACTCTACTCTATTCAATCACACTTGGCCAATAAATCTATTCTATTCTATTCTATTCTATTCTATTCTACTCTACTCTACTCTACTCTATTCAATCACACTTGGCCAATAAAGAATTCTATTCTATTCTATTCTATTCTACTCTACTCTACTCTACTCTACTCTATTCAATCACACTTGGCCAATAAAGAATTCTATTCTATTCTATTCTACTCTACTCTACTCTACTCTATTCAATCACACTTGGCCAATAAAGAATTCTATTCTATTCTATTCTATTCTATTCTACTCTACTCTACTCTATTCAATCACACTTGGCCAATAAAGAATTCTATTCTATTCTATTCTACTCTACTCTACTCTGCTTTATTCAATCACACTTGGCCAATAAAGAATTCTATTCTATTCTACTCTACTCTACTCTATTCAATCACACTTGGCCAATAAAGAATTCTATTCTATTCTACTCTACTCTGCTCTATTCAATCACACTTGGCCAATAAAGAATTCTATTCTATTCTATTCTACTCTACTCTACTCTATTCAATCACACTTGGCCAATAAAGAATTCTATTCTATTCTATTCTACTCTACTCTACTCTATTCAATCACACTTGGCCAATAAAGAATTCTATTCTATTCTATTCTATTCTATTCTACTCTACTCTACTCTACTCTACTCAATCACACTTGGCCAATAAAGAATTCTAGTCTATTCTATTCTATGCATAGGGCAGGGTGTTAAAACGCTGCAGGAGGAGGAAGAGGAGTGGGGGAAGGAAAAGAATGCAAAATCCAATTAAAAAAAAAATAAGCGAAGAAGGTGGAGAAGCCCGGAGTGCCAATTTTGGGGCTGGCCAAGAGGTCCATCTCTTCTGCACCCCCCCTCCTCCCCTTTTCGGTCTGGGGAGCCAAGGGGGATTTGCAGCTTGCAGCTTAGTCTGAGCCGTCAGGTGACAAATGCAATTATTCACCCGCTGCATCATAATTACTGCAAATGGTCCATTAAAGGAAAATTATCATCAATGTGATATTATCAGGCGGTGGGTGAATGAATAAAGAAAAGTGCTTATTCCTCCATTGTTCAGTTAATACCGTTGAGAGGGTATTGTTTTGCCTTTGGTAAGCGGTGGGTGGGATGCAGGGGGGGGGACCGACACCCCCAGGGCCGAAGGGGAGGAGGGGAGGCTCTGCATGGAGGAACTGGGGGAGGGGAGGGGAAATCTGACAATTTCAAAAATTGCCTTAAGTCAAACCTGGGAAGATCTTCCTTGCTTGAAGAAAAGTTTTCCAACCCTTTCTCATCTTTAACTTTTTAAATTGAATTATAAGACAAAACAGGATAGAAAATACAAAAGTAAATAGGAAGACGGAAGGGAGGAAGAGGGGGAAGGGAAGGGAGGAAGGGTGAGGAAAAAAAGGAAAAACAAGGTTGACTTCGGACTGTCTCTGTTGCAGTAGAATAAGGCTTAATGTCAAACAGAATAGAATAGAATAGAGCAGACTAGAAATAGAGAACAGAATATAGAATAGAATAGAAATAGAATAGAGAATAGAATAGAAATAGAATAGAGAACAGAATAGAATAGAGTAGAAATATAGAATGGAATAGAATAGAATAGAATAGAATAGAACAGAGAAATAGAATAAAATTAGAATAGAAAAAATAGAGTAGAAATAGAGAATAGAATAGAAATAGAGAATGAATAGAAATAGAATAGAGAATAGTATAGAAATAGAATAGAGAACAGAATAGAATAGAGTAGAAATAGAAAATAGAATAGAAATATAGAATA
This sequence comes from Thamnophis elegans, assembly GCF_009769535.1. Classification (NCBI taxonomy): domain Eukaryota; kingdom Metazoa; phylum Chordata; class Lepidosauria; order Squamata; family Natricidae; genus Thamnophis; species Thamnophis elegans. Next base: position 79,219,910 of record NC_045548.1, on the reverse strand, counting down.
GAATAGAATAGAATAGAACAGAGAAATAGAATAAAATTAGAATAGAAAGAATAGAGTAGAAATCGAGAATAGAATAGAAATCGAGAATAGAATGGAATAGAATAGAGAATAGAATAAAAATAGAATAGAGAACAGAATATAATAGAGTAGAAATAGAGAATAGAATAGAAATAGAGAATAGAATGGAATAGAATAGAATAGAACAGAGAAATAGAATAAAATTAGAATAGAAAGAATAGAGTAGAAATAGAGAATAGAATAAAAATATAGAATGAATAGAAATAGAATAGAGAATAGAATAGAAATAGAATAGAGAACAGAATAGAATAGAGTAGAAATAGAGAATAGAATGGAATAGAATAGAAATATAGAATAGAAATAGAATAGAATAGAAAAATACAATATGGGGTAGGGTAGGATAGGATAGGAATTCTTTATTGGCCACGTGTGATTGGACATAAAAGCTCTCAGTGTATCACAAGTTTTTGTCTTTTCATAGTAATATGAACAAGCCATTTCTATAAAGATCTATCAATTTAATCGGCATTTCTCGACCATTTCTTGACTTTTAAGAGAGGGGGACGCCCACCGCTTTTCTGCTTAAGTTGCCACGTTTGAGAAACATCACTGCAGATGTTCTCCCTAGGAAAAAGTGGACTTTATCCTAGGGTTTCCCAGCCATCCTTGGCCACTTAAAGATGGGTGGACTTCAACTCCCAGAATCCCCCAGCACAGCACAGAACAAACCCCGAGGACTTTGTGAAAGCAGTTATACATATCAGGGTTCCAAATAGCATCCAAAAGTAAATCAGAGTCCGAGGCAAAGGATTGCTCAGAGTTCCAATTGATGAAGAGAGCCATGTTGGCACATCTGGGAAGACCCGAATCTGAAAGCTTCTTGGTTTTCCCCACCCAGTTGAAAGTTCAAGATCTTGCCCCCACACCCACCAGTCCATCCCATGGTCCAATCTCCCACTGCCATGCTGGCAGCTTCCACCCATCCAGTTCCGGTCAAGTGCAGAGGTGCAGAGACAAAGGACGACCTTGGCTTTCTAGAAAGAATGTTGTTATGGCTACATATCATCTAACTCCATTTTCCCACCATAGAAAATGCATAGCAGAAGAATAGAAAGTGTGGCAGGCCAGAGATGCACAAGAAAAGAGGGTTGTAGGTCTGACAATACATAGATAGATATAGTTAGTTCATGACTTATGACCATTCATTTAGGGACTGTTCGAAGTTACAACGCTACCAAAAAAAGGGACTTAGAACCATTTTTCACATTTACGACCGTTCCAGCCTCCCCATGGTCACGTGATCGAAATTCGGAAGCTTGGCAACCGACTCATATTTATGACGGTTGCAGCATCCCAGGGACATTCCCAGCACAATTCCAAGCAAAGTCAGTGGCGGATGGTGGTTTCACTTAACGACGTGCGATTCTAAACACACCCACTGCTCAAGGCAGGAGTCTTCATACCACCCGAGACAATGTTTTCTTTGAAACCTCTTGTGATAAATACTGTAATAATAAATGATAAATAAACCTCTTTAAAGGAAAGGGAACTCCAGTCCCTTTCGAGCACTGGTGATGTTACGTACTTTGGTAACGAATTTTTTTTCCAGCAGATTTTTTATTATTATTTTTTCCCTCCTACAACCCCTTACAGTCATTACATCAACATTGTTATGTCATCATACCTGTACGTGTATATAATATTTCGCTTCTATATTTACACACCTTTATACGCAGTTCTATATATATTTATATATATTGTTTTTTGGCTTAATTAATTTTATTCCTGTTTTGCAGCCATTTGTACCAATTGTTCCAAATTTCGTAATATTCCGACTCTTCTTTATCTTTTAATTCCAGTGTTAATTTGTCCATCTCTGCACAATCCAAAGTTTTTTTCATCACTAATTCGTCCGAGGGGGAATTATTTTGTTTCCAGCATTGGGCAAATGCTATTCTAGCATTTGCCCAAATGTTACTGGATAAAGGACCCCACAATCCTCCTCTTCTTCCATGCAATCCCCTGGGATTTTTTCTTTTCTTTTCTTTTCTTTTCTCTCTTCTCTTCTCTTCTCTTTTCTTTTCTTTTGTGTTGTAATATAGATGCAGAGCCACGCTGAACCACACAGGAGAAAACAAACTCCTAAAACTCCATAACATCCTGATAGTTCATAACATAACATCCTGAGATGTGCCCTACCAATCACCCCCAGGATTTGGCCATCTATAGACAGAACTTCCCTGAGCAGTAGATTAGAAATTGTACTTTTACAGGCTGTTTTTAACCACATGCTATTGCTCCTCCTGCCTTTGTCCTATCTCAATAAAAGGGGCTTTCAGACCCCCAATCTGGGTCGTCGCTCCATCCCGAGAAAGCTCGTGTCCTGTCTTTTCTCAACATTGGCCTCATGAGGCGAACCACGGGAACGTTACACTTTTGTATTTTCTTTTATAGTTTATTTCATTTCATTATTTTATATTTCATTTCATTTCATTATTTTATTTTATATTTCATTTCGTTATTATATTATATGTGTTATTTTATACTTTATTGTTTTACGTTTTATTTTATTATTATTATATATTATTTATTTATTATTTTATTTTATTGACTATTTTACTGATTATATTTATTTATTTATTTTTCTTTGTTTTATTATTTCACTTTGTTTCCTTAAGGGAGGATCTTTGGCGAGGGGAAGGCCGGCTGCCTGGGCTCCATTTCACAGTTGTGGTGGGATTAGCGGAGCTCAGCTTCCCTTCTTATCTCTTCCAAGCACTCTGCTAACTCAGCAAAAGTTCTGCGCCCGCCCGCACGGCTGTGTGATCTGCGCCCGGCGTCAAGAAACCAGAATTCCACCCTGCTCTCTGTTTTGCCCCTTCCTCTCGGTGAGCTGGCAACCCTGGCATGAGAGTCCCATGGAAAAAACTCACCCAGCTTCCTTCCACGCAGAGTCCTCCCCCCGTCCTCCCCCCGTGGGATGGCTGCTTCCCTTGGAAAAAAAAAACCACGTATCCCTTCTTTACGCAATGTTTAGCAGTCTACATCTGGATGCGTAATCTCTTTTTAATCGGCATTTTTGCTTCTACTAATGGACTCGAATTTCCCGCAAGGATAGGTTGGGTAAGATATAAATCCGCCTCTCTTAATATGGGGAAGGCCTGCCTACAGACCCACCTCTCTGCTCTTGTTCACGGAAAAAGGATCAGACATCGCAAGCCAAAGAAATGGGGAAAAAAGGGAAATAGTTTTAATTTAATCTAGTCTGCCTCTCCCCTCTAGCCATCTGTGCATATCCTCCTTGTTTCCATGTTCTCTGAGCTTGGTGATTCCCTGCAGACGTTTCATTACCCAGCTAGGTAACATCATCAGTGGTGGAAGGGAGAAGTGTTTGCAAACAGGAGGCGGGGGAAGTGGAGGAGGAGCAAGACCAGGAGGATGTTTTGTTATCCAACTAGGTAACACCATCAGTGCTAGAAGGGAGAAGTTTAACCCCAGACCATCAAGCCGTCACCAATATTGCAATCAAGTAGTGAACTACCAGCTCAGACAAACAATTAGAGAGCCTAACAGCCTAATCAAGGAATCATTAAGAATTTTCCCACCAACAATGATAGAACAAACGACTAATATAAACAGAGAGCAAAGACCTCTCCTTTCTAGCACTGATGAGGTTACCTAGTTGGGTCATGAAACGTCTGCAAGAAAAGCACCAAGCTCAGAGAGCACCAAGGACCCTACAGTCGTCATCCTTCCTTCCTTCCTTCCTTCCTTCCTTCCTTCCTTCCTTCCTTCCTTCCTCCTCCTCCTCCTCCTCCTTCTTCTTGTTCCTCTTCTTCTTCTTCTTCTTCTTCTTTTCCTTCTTCTTCTTCTTCTTCTTCTTCCTCCTCCTCCTCCTCCTCCTTCTTCTTGTTCCTCTTCTTCTTCTTCTTTTCCTTCTTCTTCTTCTTCTTCTTCTTCTTCTTCTTCTTCTTCTTCTTCTTCTTCTTCTTCCTCCTCCTCCTCCTCCTCCTCCTCCTTCTTCTTGTTCCTCTTCTTCTTCTTCTTCTTCTTCTTCTTTTCCTTCTTCTTCTTCTTCTTCTTCTTCTTCTTCTTCTTCTTCTTCTTCTTCTTCTTCTTCCTCCTCCTCCTCCTCCTCCTCCTCCTTCTTCTTGTTCCTCTTCTTCTTCTTCTTTTCCTTCTTCTTCTTCTTCTTCTTCTTCTTCTTCTTCTTCTTCTTCTTCTTCTTCTTCTTCCTCCTCCTCCTCCTCCTCCTCTCCAGAAATCCCACTCTCTTCTATCACTGATGATGTTCCCTAGTTGGTTCATGAAACTTCTGCAAGAAAACCACCAACCTCCTCCTCCTCCTCCTCCTCCTCCTCCTGTCCAGAAATCCCACTCTCTTCTTCCCACTCTCTCCTTGGTGATCTTCAGAGATCACCAAGGGCCTCACAGTCCTCCTCCTCCTCCCTGCAAACCCAACTCCCTTCTAGCATTGATGGCACTACCTAGTTGGATAACGAAACGTCTGCGAGAAAACCACCAAGCTCAGAGAGCACCAAGCATCCCATAGTCCTCCTTCTCCTCGTCCTCTCCTCAACTCCCACCCCTTCTAGCACTGATGATGTTACCTAGTTGAGTCATGAAACGTCTGCATGAAACCAGCCAAGCACCAAGGATCTCATAGTTCAACCCTGAGCTGCGAATATTCTCCTTCATTGCCCGGTGGGGTCCTCTCCAACCAGACTGACTGAGTTCACCCAAGATCAGAGGCGGAGGGGATGGGCTTGGGGGTTTGGGGGTTTGGGGGTTGCACAACCTCGCTTAGCACCCGAGAGAGGAAAGCAGCTTTTGAACAACTGGCACCTCTGCCTGGCAAACACCCAAATTCTGTGATCATGGTGAAATTCACAAGCTGCCTCATTTGCAGGGCTGACAGCCTTGGAAGTGCAAAATTTGGGAGCTTAATTGGAAAGCTTTTAAAACTCCCAAGGCAGACACGAGAAAGAGATTTTCTTAAAAAAAAGAGGGGGAAAGAAGTTCAGCTTCCCCAACCTGGTGCCCTCGGGAAGCTTGGATCCAATACGGCTCCCAAAGCTGCAGCCGGCATCCCCCTGCAGCTCACTCGGCTGGGAATGATGGGGCCGATAGTTCCAAAGCTTTGAAAGGAACCGTTTCCAAAGGCTGCTTTGAGGCAACAAGATCAGAGGCATAGAATCAAAACCAGGCGAAGTATTAGTAGCGCTTTATAAAGCCTTAGTAATGCCAGACCTGGAATCCTGGAAACCAGTTTTGGTCACAACATTACAAAAAGGAGGTTGAGATTTTGGGAAAATTGCAGAGAAGAGCAACTAAGCTGATTAAGGAGGCAAAAACATATAAAGAACGGTTGCAGAATTAGTCTAGAGCAGTGGTTCCCAAACTTGGCAACTTTAAGACTTGTGGACTTCAACTCCCAGACTTCTCCAGCCAACCAATGTGCAGTTGACTGAAAACTGTTCTGCACATGCGCAGAAACATGCCGGCGACGACAGAAGAGGCCAGGGAACCAGTTCGGGGGTGTGGCAGACCTGGGTCGCTGCCAAACCGGTCTGAACTGGTAGGAATCTACCACTGGGAGAGGCCTTTCATCGTCCACCTGTGCCTTTACTCCTCAGTCGGCCCTTGTTCCTTAGCTGTTCCCTGTCAGGCCTGCAATTATATTCCTTTTAGAATTTTGGCCTGCCACACTTTCTCTTATTTCATTATGCTGTTTCATTAGTATCATCGATGGGAGGGGGGAATAGACAGGAGTAGGATTGTGGAATGTATTGTTGTCATTCTTTACTAGAAGACCAAAGTCATCTTTTGTCTCTGCACTTTTACACCTGACCGGAAGCAGCTGGATGGAGACGCCAGCATGGAAGAAGAAGATTGGACCATGTGATGGATTGTGGGTGTGTGAACTTTTAACTGGGTGGGATTCTGATGTGATTTCCATAATTGGGATCTACACAGATGTGCTAAGATGTCTGCTTTATTAAATTGGAAATTTAAGGTTCGTTTTGCCTTGGACTCTTCTCCTGGCCAGCTCTGCGCATGCGCACACACTGGGAACAGGCTCCAGCTGTTCTTCTGCCTCACTGACATCTGACTCTGAAGGCAGCTGATAACTGTTGGATGGTCCTGGCCCCCTCTCTGCCTCCGACACAGAGCCCTCCTCCGAGCCTTCCCCAGACGCCAGGACTGGCCCAGGTTCCTCCCCAACCTCCTCACTGTCCGAATCAGCTCCACTGGCGGGCCACAACAGAAAGGTTGTAAAATGGGGCAAAAAATGAACAAATCTCTCGCTCAGCAACAGACATGGTGGGCTTAATTGTAGTCCTAAATCGAAGGGACTACCTGTATGGGATACAGCAACTGCCAGGGGATGCCACAATCACACCCACGAGTTTTGGCGTTGTCATCAGCTGAACAATACATCAACTGCTCGGCTTCGGAAAGCATTGACGCTTGGGTGTCCCAGAGGAATTTCTATTTCTGTCTGGGAAAATTCTCTGGGAAGCATTCCTATTCATTTGGCTTCAGACAGCTTCATTTTGCTGTCAATTGAATAACCTTCTTATTACTTTTCCAGCCAATTCTTTCTTGTCTCTGGCTCAGAGGGTGCAATCCTACCAGTTTGGACCAGTTTGGCTGAGCAGGTAGTAACTTGGCGGCCTGCCGTGCCCCCAAACCGGTTCTCCTACAGTGGCGCCATCTTGTTTTTCCTTTCTCCGCATGCGCAGAACAATTTTCATTGCCAAAAAACTTTTGCCCCATTTTTTTAAGGTTTTGCGCACGCACAGACCTTTCGATTTGCAAATGCAAAATGTTTGTGCGCACCGATCCAGCACTGAACCGGTCTATCAATGGATAGACCGAGAAAGTCTCTCTCAAACATTTTCAGGGTTGTTCGGATTTTTCCCACTGAACCGTCTGAGGCATTTCAGGATGGTTCTATTCAGACTTCAATTTGTTTTTATAAATGTACTAGCTGGATACCCGCGCTTCGCGACGAAACTATGTGATCGGGCTGTGAAGGGGAAATTTGATGCACAATCTGTTGGCTCAGTGGTGGTCCGTGATTGAAACACATAAGGGAAGATCGCTCCCGCCGGCTTGAGTCCGGAAACAGTTCCATAGATGGAAGGCGTAGACATTTTGGTGAGGTACCGATGTTTAGAAGCCCCAGACCGCTCCTGAGGGAAGGAGTGGAACGTCAGCCAGTTTGAACTGAGGTAACGGAATGTGAGGCAAGTGGCAGTTGGAACAGAGTTTTTTTCAGGTGGGGAGGAGGAGTAGAATGCGTAACTCCTTAGCATCAGAGCGTGTTAATTACTGTATAAGAAATACTAATGATCGGATGGTTATTTCAACAAATCCTTTCTTAGCAAGCACCTAGAAGCCAAGAGGAATATATATTTGCCAAATTTCAAGTTTCTAGGCTCTGCAGTTCTGAAGATTTTGTAATGAATCTTGGCTTATATGATGGTCTTGTTGTATTCGGGTCTTTTCCCGTGTAAGATTTAGATTGTCTTGGCAATGTTTCGGTGACGTCCCACTCATTGTCTTCAGGCTGGTGTTTTCGGCTTCGTGCGAGTAGGTTGGGCAGAGAAAGACTGGCTCAAAGTCACCCAGCTGCATTTAATGTCTAAGCAGAACTAGAACTCACCGTCTCCTGGTGATTGGCCCAAAGTCACCCAGCTGCTTTCATGCCTAAGGTGAGGCTAGGATTCCTTTTCTCCTGCTGACTGGCCCAAAGTCACGCAGCTGGCTTTCCTTTCTAAGGTGAGACTAGAACTCACAGTCTCCTAGTGGTTGGCCCAAAGTCAGTCAGTTGCTTTCGTAATTAAGATGGAACTAGAACTCCCCGTATTTTGGTAATTGGCCCAAAGTCACCCAGCAGGCTTTCATGCCTAAGCAGGAACTAAAGCTCCCAATCTCCTGCTTTGTAGCCTGGTGCTGAACAACCAGTGGTGGGTTTCAAAAAAGTTTGGAACCTCTTCTGTAGGTGTGGCCTGCTTTCCGGGTCCACTGGGGGAACCTCTTCTAACCGGCTCGGTAGATTTGACGAACCGGTTCTACTGAACTGGTGCGAACTGGTAGGAACCCACCTCTGCTAAGAACTACGCCACAGTGGCTCTCGCTTGCTTCCCCCAGCAGCTCCAAATTACCACCTCAGGATCCTTTCCCCATATGTGTGCCAAATTACAGTGCGGTTGTTTGGCAAAGCGTGCGCCAGCGCATTGCTCAGACAGACGGCTTCTCCACACAGAGATGCTCGACTAAAAGCGAGTCTGCAGCTAACAGAGCGCAGCTCCACGCCGACTCTTCCGCTTCCTGTAGACATCCAGCAACTAGAGATGCAACCTTCCAGAAAGGGGGCTGGATCCCCCCCCCCTTTGACCCCTTCCAGCTGCCCTTGGCTGTAATCCTGTAAGTGCAGTTTCATGTTGCACTTCCACAGCTTCTCCCCATCCGAGCGGGACGGGCGACAAGCCGCATTTCTCTCAAATAGCTATTGATCCTTCAGCTGTATTAAAATGACGACGCCCTTCAGAAGAAGAAGAGGAAGAGGAGGAGGAGGAGAGGAGGGGGAGGAGGAGAAAGAAAAGGAGGGAGGAAGAAGACGAAGTAGAAGAAGAGGAGAAGGAGGAGAAGAAGAGGAGGAGAAGGAGGAAGGAGGAGGGATTCTTCTCTGTTTCTACACAAGAGACTAGTCTTATCAAATTCTTTCAACAGAAAGAAACGTGATCCATTCCCAATCCTTCTCTCCATCCTCCGGGGCATTTTGGGCTGTTCCCAACTTCCCCTCCTTGTTCTACGCCAGGCCATTCCCGGCTCCCTGGAACAGGCCAAACCCAGTTTAAAAGGCGGCTGCTTTTGATCCAAGACCCCCTCGCCCTCTGCCCCTTCTCTGTCCCCCATTTGTCCCGAGCCTTCTGACTCCCTTCCGGTCCCTTCTGGTTCCTTCCTTCCTTCCTTCCTTCCTTCCTCCCTCCCTCCCTCCCTCCCTCCCTCTCTCTCTCTCTCTCTCTCTAAGCTTGACGGCTTCTTTTTTAAAAAAGGGGGCCTTTAAAAACTTTTTAATTTTGTTTTTGATGACTGCAGTGTTTTTCTCCCACGTGGCCACTTTGAAGATGCGGCGACTTCAATTCCCAGAATTCCCCCGGGAGCGCGCTCTCGTTTTTTTAAAAGTCCACTTTTAAGAAGTCCACTTTTGTCGAAGTGTCAGAGTGGATAAATCCAGGCTGCTTCGGTTCGAGTCAAGTTATCCATTATTCAGGTTGCGTCTCTGTCCTTAACGCTCTTGATGCACTCAAATCAGACGCTTAAAAAGGGGGGGGGGGGTTGGAAGCAAAATAAAACAGGTTCAGACCCTTCATTCTTATCCAGGACAGGTAGTCAACTCAACTTATAATGCTTCATTTAGTGACCGAGATTGCAACGCTACTGAAAAAGGTAACTCTTGACCGTTTTTCACACTGACAGCTGCATTATTCCCATGATCCAAATCCAGACGCTTGGCAATGGACTCATATCTATGACGGGCTGCAGCGTCCCGGCCTTACGTGACCCCCTTTTGCGACCTTCTGAGAAGCGAAGTCAGTGAGGAAGCCAGATTCACTTAACGACCGTGCTACTGACTTAACAACTGCAGTAATTCCCTTAACAACGGTGGCAAGAAAAGTCGGCAAAACTCACTTAAGAAATGTCTCATTTAGCAACATAAATACTGGGTTGTGGTCGTAAATCGAGGACTACCTGTATAAGGAGAGTGTTAACACAGATTGGCGTTACAGTTTTTCTGATCGAGTCTGAAGAAAAGGCTTAGAACCCAGTGTGTTTATTTCTTTATTCTTGAAAAAGAAGAGAATTGGGCACAGAGACTGGAGTACGGTTTAAATAGGAAATAATTTTAAAGGATGTTTCTATACAGCAGTGTTTCTCAACCTTGGCAACTTGAAGATGTCTGGACTTCAACTCCCAGAATTCCCCAGCCAGCATTCGCTGGCTGGGGAATTCTGGGAGTTGAAGTCCAGACATCTTCAAGTTGCCAAGGTTGAGAAACACTGTATTAATGTATAAAAGTGAAAAGTTGGGGATGGAGTATTTTTATATTGTACTGTGCTGAGATGAGTTGGAAGTCAATGCCCTCTTTCTTTCTTTCTTTCTTTCTTTCTTTCTTTCTTTCTTTCTTTCTTTCTTTCTTTCTTTCTTTCTTCTCTTCCCCCTTGTATCTCACATTATTTTCCCACTTTTTCCTTCCTTTAATTTCCTATTTTATTTTCTGTTCTTTGTATTTTATATAACAAATAAAATTTGTGAAAAAGAGTAAATATGGCCAAGTCATTTTGAAGGCAAGCCCTGCATCAGAAGAAGAAAGGCAGGAAATTCTGACCAAATATTATTCTGCATTATGCATTTGCTGGCTGGGGAATTCTGGGAGTTGAAGTCCAGACATCTTCAAGTTGCCAAGGTTGAGAAACACTGCTATACAGGTATAAGGTCCTTGATTATCAACTGCAATTGAGCCCAACATTTCTGTTGCCAGGTGAGGTGGTTGTTAAGTGAGTTTTGCCCCATTTTATGACTCTTTTTTTTTGCCCCAGTTGCTAAGTAAATTTCATGCCTAAGATAGGACTAGAACTCCCCGTCTCCTAGTGATTGGCCCAAAGTCACCCAGTCGCCTTTAATGCCTAAGATAGGACTAGAACTCACTGCCTCCTGGTGATTGGCCCAAAGTCACCCAGCTGGCTTTCATGCCTAAAATGGGACTAGAACTCCCCATCTCCTAGTGATTGGCCCAGAGTCACCCAGCCAGCTTTCATGCTTAAGGTGGGACTAGAACTCCCTGCCTCCTGGTTTCTAACCTGGTGCCTTCACCACTAGACCAAAGAGCTTCCATTTTGACTTTTTGGATCATGCTTGGCAGAGACCCCTGAATGTGCGTTGAGCATTTTCCCAAGAGACCCCCAAGGCCGTCAAACCGGGGAGCAACTGAAAGGCTGGAGCAGCTCCCTCTTCGGCCTGGTTACTACTAAACTTGAAATCCTTTCCCAGGAAGGGGGAAAGGAAGGAGAGAAGGAGAAAAGAAAGGAGGGAAGGAAGGAGGGAAGGAGAGAAGGAGAGAAGAAAGGAGGGAGGGAACGGGGAAGGAAGGAGGGAGGGAAGCAAGGAAGGAAGGAAGGAGAGAAGGAGAGAAGAAAGGAGGGAAGGAAGGAAGGAGAGAAGAAAGGAGGGAAGGAAGGAAGGAAGGAAGGAAGGAAGGAGGGAATGTAGGAGAGAAGGGGGGAAGGAAGGGGGAAAGGAAGGAGAGAAGGAGAGAAGAAAGGAGGGAAGGAAGGAAAGAGGGAAGGAGAGAAGAAAGGAGGGAGGGAAGGGGGAAGGAGGGAGGGAAGGAGAGAAGGAGAGAAGAAAGGAGGGAGGGAAAGGGGAAGGAAGGAGGGAAGGAAGGAGAGCAGGAGAGAAGAAACGAGGGAAGGAAAGAGGGAGGGAGGGCAGAAGAAGTAGGACCGTTGTAAGATAAGATGGATCTAGGGGATGGTAAGAAAGCAATCTTCAAGTATATTATCAACTGTAGGGAAAAATTGTTATAAATACATATTATTAATAACAGTTATGAGATCATATAATTGTGAATGTATATATGTAATTGATAAAATAAATTTTTTTTAAAAAAAATCCTTTCCCATTTCCTGGGAAGTGACGTCTGGTTTAGCGGGCGTCTAGACTCGCAGCCAAAACCTTAATGCAACTTAGAGAAAACGGACTCCAAAGGGCTCCTTGGGAAATGGCGCTTTCACTGCCCGAGTGCTTCCAAGGCAAGAATTGGCTTGAGTCGTTATGGCAAGCGGGCGCTGCGCGTATTTGCACAAGTGGGAAACATCCCCTGCATTGGTGGGGGTCCTGCAGGTTAGAAAACTGGAAGTATTGAGCGTGGGAAAAAATCAAGCGTAGAATATGAAAGCATGTTTTCAGCGGCTTGGAACTTGGAACAGTCACTATGAACTGGTGTAAGTTGATGCATGTACCTGTGATGTGTTGCAAAAATAATAATAAAAAATAATGCATTGCAATAATAATAATAATAATAATAATAATGCATTGCAAAAATACAGTAACATAATGCGATAAAAAAACGCAATGCAAAAATATAAAAATAAGGTGTTGCAAAAGTTAAAAAAAATATGCATTGCAAATGGATGAACGGATGATGCTGGGATGATCAATAAGGCATCTTCAGCTAAAAGTGGCCCAATTCTGCAACCCTCCTGGCCATCTTGGAGATTTTAACCCACCTCCTGCATGTGCCCCTTGGAGCATTTCCTCCCGTCCTGACTGTCCTCATGCCCTGAGACCTTTGAGGCGTATAAAATCCCGAGAGAGATCCTGAGGGATGATGGATGGGTCTGGAATTATTCTCCAAGATCTCAGTAGCTCAGAGGAGGCTCACAGCACAGCCTTCCCAACCGCTGGGACAGGGATGCAGAACGGGTGCATGCTGCTCTTTGCCTCAACTCCCCCCCCCCACAGCAGGGACAAAATCTGTGCCCATCGACTTCAGCAGTGCCATCTCAAGCCCCTGCCTCTCCTTCAGACAATGTCCAGCTGTGGCAAGACCTTGCAATCTGGAATCAGAAGAATTAGAATTAGAATAGAGCTGAAGGGGACCTTGCTATACCATTTCAGATAGGTGGCTGTCTAGTCTCCTTAAAAACCTCCAGGGGCAAGGAAGGAAGGAAGGAAGGAAGGAAGGAAGGAAGGAAGGAAGGAAGGAAGGAAGGAAGGAAGGAAGGAAGGAAGGAAGGAAGGAAGAACAGAGTTGGAAGGGACCTTGGAGGTCTTCTAGTCCAGTCCCCCTTGCTCAAGCAGGAGAACCTATACCATTTCAATTAAGTGGCTGCCTAGTTTCTCCTTAAAAACCTCCAGTGATGGAGCGCCCACGATTTCTGGTGGCAAGCTGTTCCACTGGTTAATTGTCCTCACTGTTAGGATGTTTCTTTGCAGGTTGCTTCTCTCTTTAATTAGTTTCCATTCACTGTTTCATGTCCTGTCCTCAGGTGCCCTGGAGAATAGCTTGACTTCCCTCTTCTTTGTGGCAAACCCTGAGATATCGGAAGGCTGCTATCATGTCTCCCCTGGTCCTTCTTTCTCTTAAACTAAACATACTCAGTTCCTGCAACCGTTTCTCATATGTTTTATCCTCCAGCCCCCTAATCCTCTTTGTTGCTCTTCTCTGCACTCTTTCTGGAGTCTCCACATCTTTTCTACATCGTGACGATCAAAACTGAATGCAGAATTCCAAGTGTGGCCTTACCAAGGCTTTGTAAAGTGGTATTAACCCTTCGCGTGATCTTGATTCTCTCCCTCTGTTTATGCAGCCTAGAACTGTGTTGGCTTTTTTGGCAGCTGCTGCACACGGCTGGCTCCTATTTAAATGGTTCTCCACTAGGACTCCAAGATCCCTTTCACAGTTGCTGTTTTTGAGCCAGATCTCACCTAACCGTATACTTTTAATTTTTCCTAGAAGACCAACAAGGTCCCTTCCAACTCTGTTATTCTGTGTTATTTGCTGCAAAAGAATTCACAAGTCTAACCCCTCCATTGCTCCAAGAAAGCATATTTTGGACACAAATGGAATTGGATCCGGATTTTTCCTTGATGTAGAAATCTGAGGAAATCCACTGGATCCAGTGCCCCAATCAAGGAGAGATCCAACCTAGAAATAAGAAGTTAATTGTCCTAACAGTGCGGGCAATTAACCAGTGGAACAGTTTCCCTCCAGACATTCTGGGTGCTTCATCACTGGAGTTTTTCAAGAAGAGATTGGACTGCCATTTTCTGCAATGATGTAGGTAGGATTTCCTGCTTGAGTGGCGGGTTGGACTAGAAGACCTCCGGGGTCCCTTCCAACTGTTATTCTGAACTTTAAGGCTTGCCCAAACTCACCAAGAATCCCTGACTTCCCCCAAGCTTCTTGATAGGAAAGGAAAATGCAGCTAGTCAATAACCGCTCAGCATTTAATTTTCCGCCTTCAAATTTTAATCAGAGACCGGCTCCAGCTCTCATTAGCTTGATTTGAAACGGAGAAGTCAAATTAATTGAGCTAATTGGAATTGGCACTTGCATTCAAGAAAGTTACCATCGGTGGAAGGAACCGGGCGCTCTCTAGGAAATAATTGCCTCAGCCACAGGGGAGAGAAGTCAAAAAAGGCAAGATGGCAGCTACAACGCATCAATGCATGCATGTATGAGATTAAAAATAAAACACTTTTTTTTGGGGGGGGGGAAAGGGAGTTGGACTAGAAGACCTCCAAGATCCCTTCCAGCTCTATTATTCTATGTTGCGTGTTTTAGAAAAAAGGAGGAGGAGAAGGAAGAGGAAGAGGAGAAGGGGAAGGAGGAGAAAAAGGAGGAGGAGAAGGGGAGGAGGAGAGGAGGAAGGAGGAGAAGAAGAGGAGGAAAGAGAAGAGGAGAAGGAGGGGAGGAGAAGGAGGAAGGAGAAGAAGAGGAGGAAGGAGAAGAGGAGGAGGAGGAGAAAGAAGAAGAGAAAGGAGGAGAAGGAAGAAGAGGAGGAGGAGGAGGAGGAGGAGGAGGAGGAGGAGGAGGAGGAGGAGGAGGAGGAGGAGGAGAATAATAAAGACAAGAGACAGTTTTCTCCACTGGCTGCTTCAGCAAGAGTCCAGCTGAGCCAAATTCTTCCTAATTAAATTTAACAAGATCTTTGATAAGCAATATGAAATTTCCCAGCCCAGCCAGAGTTGGGGCCTCCTCCCCTCCTTCTCAGTCGTGTCTCCTGCTCCGGGTCACAAGGTAAGGAGATGCTCCAGTCGCCAAGGTGAGCCCCGGAGGGGACCCCTTGAGCAAGGGGCTCACCCAGCTAGCCTTCCCCCAGTGATGCCTCTCTCTCTCTCTCCCTCTCCCTCCTCTCTCTCTCTCTCTCCTGGTCCTGCTTTCCTGCATTCCTTTGCTCTGCCTCATCTGCACTGTGGTTCCCCCCTCCCCCCTCCCACTTCCTGCCAGATCGGCTGTCACTTTAATTATCTCTCGGCCTCCAGATGCTGGCAGGTAACCCAGCCAGCTTCAAGCATCAAAGCATTACCAGGTCGGACTCAGTGTCTCTTCCCCGGGTTTCCTGCACAGCGTCGCTTGCTTTCAATTAAGGCGTGAAAGAGAAGGGGGGGCTTCTCCTAAAAGGGAGAGAGTGGGGGGGTGAAAGGGCACGGCCGGGGCAATTCATCCCCCTCCCCCACACACTCACCTTGGCCACGAATGAGCCAACGATGTGGGGTCAAAGAGGAGGAGGAGGTGAGTCTCCTGGAGCATTTCAATCAGTCCATCAGAGTAGAACCGGATGGGACCTTGAAGGTCTTCTAATCCAACCCCTGATCAAGCGTCCAGACTGAAAAAAAAATCTTCCAGTGATGAAGCACCCACAACTTCTGGAGGCAAGCTGTTCCACAGGTTAATTCCGCCACAAATTGTGGGTGCTTCATCACTGGAGGTTTCTAAGAAGGGATTGAAGAGCCACTTGTCTGAAATAGTATAGGCTAGAGCAGTGTTTCTCAACCTTGTCAACTTGAAGATGTCTGGACTTCAACTCCCAGAATTCCCCAGCCAGCGAATGCCAGTGTCTCCTGAAGGTGGCTTCTCGGCTGGAACGGAATAGATGAACAGAGTTGGAAGGGACCTTGAAGGTCATCTAGCCCAACCCCCCCGCCCAAGCAAGAGACCATACACCATTTCTGACAGATGGAAGTCCAGTCTCCTCTTGAAAGCCTCCAGGGATGAAGCTCCCACAAATTCTGTTCCATCGACTGATTGTTCTTTCAGAAAATCCCTCCTTATTTCCAGGTTGAATCTCTCCTTGGTCAGTTTCCATCCATTGTGCCTTGTCTGGTCTTCAGATGCTTTGGAGAATAGCTTGACCCCTTCCTCCTCTCTGTGGCAGCCCCTCAAATATTGGAAGATGCTATCATGTCTCCCCTGGTCCTTCTCTTCACTAGACTAGCCAGGCCCAGTTCCTGTAACCATTCATTGTATATTTCAGTCTCCAATCCCCTAATCATCCTGGTTGCTCTTCTCTGCACTCTTTCTAGAGTCTCAACATCTTCTTACTGTCTCCAATCTCAGGTAAATCTTACCAACTACTCAAGGAAATTGTGGATATTCAAACTTTGGTATGGAGAAATTGGCTTTCAACATTACAGAATAATAGAGTCTAAAGGGGCCTTGGAGGTCTTCTAGTCCAACCCCATGGCTCAAGCAGGAGACCTATACCATTACAAACAGAAGGCTGTCCAACATCTTCTTGAAAACCTTCAGTGTTGGGGCATTCACAACTTCTGGAGGCAACTTCTGTTCCACTGATGAATTGTTCTGACTGTCAGGAAATTTCTCCTCAGTTCTAAGTTGCTTCTCTCCTGGATTAGTTTCCATCCATTGCTTCTTGTTGATTCAACACATGCATGCAGATAGAATAGAATAACAGAGTTGGAAGGGACCTTGAAGATCATCTAGTCCAACCCCCTGCCCAAGCAGGAGACCCTACATCATTTCTGACAGATGGCAGTCCAGTCTCTTCTTGAAAGCCTCCAGGGATGAAGCTCCCACAACTTCTGAAGGAAATTCTGTTCCATGGGTTGATTGGTCTCACTGTCAGAAAATCCCTCCTTATTTCTACGTTGAATCTCTCCTTGGTCAATTTCCATCCATTCTTCCTTGCCTGGTGCCTTGGAGAATAGCTTGCTCCCCCCACCTCTCTGGGGCAGCCCCTGAGATATTGGAAGATGCTTTCCTGTCTCCCCTGGTCCTTCTCTTCCCTAGACCAGCCAGGCCCAATTCCTGCAACCGTTCTTCATAGGTTTTATCCTCCGGTCCCCCAATCATCCTGGTTGCTCTTCTCTGCACTTTTTCCAGAGTCTCAATAATAATAAAGAATTAATCTTAAGACAAATTACAGGCCCGTGTTAATACTTTGTGCCCCCCTCAAGCCAAGCATTTCCCAAAAACTTGCCCCCCCCCAAAGTGCCTTATGAAATAATCAGAGCCAGTTAGCAGCCATGGACGGATGGAGGGGGGCGTCCACGGAGGAGGAACTCGGGAGGAAAGTGTCTAAAAGGGGCTTTTAAAAGGAATGGCTCCATCAATTTGTTAGCAAATGGCTCATGTTGTTCTTTGTGCATGCACGCCCCCACCTGTCTCTCTCACACACAGGGAGACAGACACACACACATGCACGCACAACCACACACTGGTGTGGCATCTCCTCTGGTTCTTCCAAGATTTCAACTGACCAGGGAGAAGGTTTGCCCTGTTCTACAGAGGCAGGCAGAGAAAGGGGATTAATAGCCAGGAGGGCTGGGGGGGGGAAGGAAGGGGTCTGATTTAAGCACCCATCGCTCCCCTGGGGAAATGAGAGGAGGGGGAGGAAGAGGAGGAGGGGGCTGCCCTCTTTTGAATTTTTAATGTTTACGTGTTACTTTTATATTTTAATATTTTATTGTACACCACCAGGAGTGCCTTGGTGGAGAAGATGGGCAGTTTAGAAATGATGGAAAAATGCAGATAGATGGATGGATGGATGGATGGATGGATGGATGGATAGATGGATAGATGGATAGATAGAGATGGATTGAGATAGATAGATGATAGATGGATGGATGGATGGATGGATGGATGGATAGATTGATTGAGGGATGGTGGATGGATGAATGGATGATAGACAGATGGATGGATGGATGATAGATGGATGATAGATAGATAGATAGATAGATAGATAGATAGATAGATAGATAGATAGATATGGATTGAGAGATAGATGATAGTTTGATTGATAGATAGATAGATAGATAGATAGATAGATAGATATGGATTGAGAGATAGATGATATTTTGATAGATAGATAGATAGATAGATAGATAGATAGATAGATAGATAGACAGACAGATATGGATTGAGAGATAGATGATATTTTGATAGATAGATAGATAGATAGATGATATTTTGATAGATAGATAGATAGATAGATAGATAGATAGATAGATAGATAGATAGATAGATCATCCTCTTCCTCTTCCTCCTCCTGAAATTACCCCAGCCCTTCTTGGCAAGTGAGCTTTGTACAGAGGTGGTGTGGATGTATCCTGCTGAAAGGCTGCCATTGTCAAAGACCAGAACAGCTGTGAAAAGAGAGGCATTAAGAGAGAGAAGTGCCCAAGTCAGCAACTCTCCCAGCCCCTCGGGGACGCTGCTTCTTCCTAACAACAGCGAGTACATCTTCTTCCAGGTTGCGGGGTGGGGTTGAGAATGGGAGACAGAGGAAAGCAGAAACATCTGTATCCTTCACAGCCCTGGGGAGGGGGGGTCTCTCGGGGTCTCTGCCCCACCGGCTGAGAGTGGCCAAGACCAAGAGGGCCTCTTCCTGAAGCAGACATTTTGATACCCTCTGGCTACCAGAGGTCACCTTGGCTGGACCCAGCACCTGCCCCTCTCCAGATGGGGGTCCCCGGAGGCTCCCTGAGCTTGGCTCTTCTTTTGAAGATGTTTCCTTACCTCACTAGGGAACAGTGCCAGAATGGAGTGGGGTTTGTGGAGAGGAGGGGGAGGAAGGGGAGGGGGTTGGGGTTTCCTCCTTCTTTCCAGGTTGAATCTCTCCTTGGTCAGTTTCCATCCATGATTCCTTGTCTGGCCTTCGAGTGCTTTGGAGAATAGCTTGACCCCCTTCCTCCTCTCTGTGGCAGCCCCTCAAATATTGGAAGATGCTCTCCTGTCTCCCCTGGTCCTTCTCTTCACTAGACCAGCCAGGCCTGGTTCCTGCAACCGTTCTTCATATGTTTTAATCTCCAGTCCCCTAATCATCTTTGTTGCTCTTCTCTGCACTGGTTAATTCCACTGGTTAATTGTTCTGAATGTCAGGAAATTTCTCCATATTTCCAGGTTGAATCTCTCCTCCGTCCATCGTATGTTTCAGCCTCCAGTCCCCTCATCATCCTGGTTGCTCTTCTCTGCACTTTTTCTAGAGTCTCAATATCTTCTTTATGGTGTGGTGACCAAAACTGGATGCAGGACTCCAGGTGTGGCCTTACTAAGGCTTTATAGAGTGGTATTAATACCTCCCTTGATCTTGATTGTATCCCTCTGTTTATGCAATTTAGGATCGCATTCGCTTTTTTGGCTGCTGCAGCACACGGCTGGCTCCTATTTAGCTGGTTGTCCACTAAGACTCCGAGATCCCTCTCACAGTTCCTGCTATTAAGAAACTGGTTTCACCCAGTTTATATGTGCATTTTGGTTTTTTTTTTTGCCTAAATGAGACCCCTGCTCAAGCAAGAGACCCCCTGCCATTTCAGACAAGTAACTGTCCAGTTTCTTCTTAAAAACCTCCGGTGATGAAGCAACAACTTCTGAGGACAAACAGTCTGAAAATTGATCAGTATATTTAAAAGGGAGCCTTTTCCGGCATGAAACCCCCAGGGGTGGCTTTGGGGGATTGGGTGCCCCCCACAAGAGCAAATTAGCAGTTATAGCAATAGCAGTTAGACTTATATACCGCTTCCTAGGGCTTTCAGCCCTCTCTAAGCGGTTTACAGAGTCAGCATATTGCCCCCAACAACAATCCGGGTCCTCATTTTACCCACCTCGGAAGGAAGGAAGGCTGAGTCAACCCTGAGCCGGTGAGATTTGAACCGCCGAACTGCAGATAACAGTCAGCTGAATGGCCTGCAGTACTGCACCCTAACCACTGCGCCACCTCGGCTCTTTTTTCCATGACCTCTGGCTGAACATTTGAGCCCATGCAGCAATGAGCTTGATTTACTGCATTTTTGCACAAAGACCATTGCCAAGAAGATTTATTTATTATTTTATTATTTTATTAAATCGATTTATAGGCCTCCCAATCCCGGGGGACTCCAGATTGCGGTAGAATAGCGAGAAGAGATAAAAGGATGCCCCCCTTACTTTGTTGCTACCTCAAAGGAATTGGACCACAAATGCCAGACAGTTGTGTTGAAGTTTTGTCTTTTTCAAAAGGTTTTGGGGAAATGAACAACAAAATCTAAGGCAAGCATCGTAGTGGGCATTTGAACCTGCAATTTTGAGAACGGGTAGATTTAAGAATTGGATGCCGCAGGAAGGAATCTTTGGCCTTATTTGTTATAGGTTGATATAAGTTTATATAACTTAGATTTTATATAAATGGGAGCTTCACCCCTGGAAGCTTTCAAGGAAAGACTGGACTGCGATCTGTCAGAAATGATGTTTGAGTAGGTGGTTGGACTAGATGACCTACAGGGTCCCAACTGGGTTATTCTGGTATTTCTATTGGAGGTGGGCAGATGTCATTCCAGAACTGGTAGATATAGAAATGTTCTAGAAATAGGAGTGCCCAATTTTGACAACATGTGGACTTGTGGACTTCAACTCCCAGAATTCCCCAGTCAGCAGAGCTGACTGGGGAATTCTGGGAGTTGAAGTCCACAAGTCTCCAAGTTTGGACCCTTCTGCTCTAACTAACTGGTCCAAGATTTCACCTTGAAACTTGAAGCTCACCATCTTCTGCCAGGTTCAACGACCATTCCTGATCCACGTTGGAGAATTCCCACGTCATTATATGCAACCCTGCCTTAATTACACAGCCGATAAAGATCGCGGAGGACCTGTTACTCCATTAGAGGCCATTAACGGGCAGGAGGGAAGCCATTAAAGTTACTCTGCAGTGGGTTGTTGCTACTAATCCTTTATCCTGGCAACGACGCAGGGAAAAACTCTCTCTACAGCTTTCATGGCAAAGTGGTTTGTGTGGCCCATCCCTTTAGTGTGGTCCATTCAAGGAGGTCTTCTTCCGCCCTTCCCTTAATGACTTTGAGAGGAAACAAAAGTGCCCTGGTCATGTTGCCAACTTCTCTGAGGATCCAGACATCCTCACCCAACTGATGATGGACCTTTTAAAAGCTTTGGAGAAGGACCACGCCAGTTTGCCAGCCCTCCGTTAATGAAGTAATTCGACCAAGACTTTGAAAGAACACGATGAATCTTGTTAATAAAAATGGTGACAGTTCACAAAAGTTAGTAGGTGCAAATAGAAATACATACTATTTCCATAGCAAGGAAAATCCCAGACTCTAGAAAGAGGGCAGAGAAGAGCAACCAAGATGATCAGGGGACTGGAGGATAAAACATACGAAGAACGGTCGCAGGAACTAGGCTTGGCTAGTCTAGGGAAGAGAAGGACCAGGGGAGACAGGAGAGCATCTTCCAATATTTGAGGGGCTGCCCCAGAGAGGAGAAAGGGGGCAAGCTATTCTCCAAAGCACCCGAAGGCCAGACAAGGAATAATGGATGGAAACCGACCAAGGAGAGATTCAACCTAGAAATAAGAAGGGATTTTCTGACAGTGAGAGCAATCAACCCACGGAACAGAAGTTGCCTTCAGAAGTTGTGGGAGCTTCATCATTGCAGCCTTTCAAGAAGAGACTGGACTGCCCTCTGTTAGAAATGGTGTAGGGTCTCCTGCTTGGGCAGGGGGTTGGGCTAGATGACCTTCAAGGTCCCTTCCAACTCTGTTAATCTAAAAAGATAAAAGCAGGAATGGTTAAACTGATTGTTTTATCCAAAGAGGAAAATATTTGGATATCACTTCTGGATTTTGTGCTTGTGGCAAAAAACAAATGTAACTTTTGTTGATCAGAAAGATTTGTCATTATAGAAATGACTAGTTATATATTAATGCAGTGTTTCTCAACCTTGGAGATGTCCGGACTTCAACTCCCAGAATTCCCCAGCCAGCGAATGCTCCAAGGTCCATTCCAACTACTCTACCTCTTACTCTACTTCTTCCTCTTCCTCCTCTTCCTCTATCTCTATCTCTTCCTCTACCAAACCGAAAGCAGGACTCTGGAGAGATGTTTGCATCGGTCAAGAAACTTGGAAATGGAAAAAGACCCTTCAAACCATCAACCCAATGGCAGCTTTGGGGGAAAAACCATTTTTTCCCTTTGGTTTAAAAAAAAAAAACCCACAAAGGGAACAGAGGATTTAACTAGAGCAATATAATACAGATGAATCCTCAACTTACAACAGTTCGTTTCGTGACTATTCTGAGTTACAACCACACTGAAAAACTTGATTTGTGGCTATTTTTCATACTTACGACCACTGCCGTGTCCCCATGGTCATGTGATCAAAATCCAGACGCTTGGCAACTGGCATGGACTTATGGTGCTTGCAGTGTCCCAGGGTTACATGATCCCCTTCTGCGACCTTCGGACAGGTCAATGGGGAAGACGGATTCGGTGAACGACGGTAGGACTAACTTAACAATTGCAGCGATTATTTATTTTCACGGGGAGAATTTAGCACTTCTTCTATGCCCAGATACCCGCCTGTGGTTGCATCATGTCTTTTGAGTCTTTCCATTCGATTAGGAGACTCCGCAACTCCCTCTTTGGAATAGCGGAAGGAAGAATCCTTGTGGCAAACACATCTCCACTCACAGCAAATATTTCTATTTTGGATTTATTTATTTTATTCTCTTCCTTTTGCGTCCATCCAGACCTTTGGGAACGCTGGTGCCACAGGAGGGAAATCTGGAAGTCACTGTAGGAAGTTAGTACCTACTACCCCTCTCCTAGAAAAATGAAATATCCTGGGAAATATTGAAAAAGGCAGAATATTATATTTCCCTGGATCAGAAATGGAGAAGCATGTTTTTAAGGCAGGAAACAGACTCACTCTTAATAGCCCCCACCTTTGTCAACGAAAAAGACTGAGCTAGTCTAGTCTACATAACAAAGGTAGGATTAGCCTTCCACGGAAACTCACATGGCATCTGGGAACGCCAGCAAAACTGGATTCAAAACACAACCTAGAGAGTTGCCCCTACATGGCCCCATGGGAGTCTGACAACCAATCAGAATACATTTCCTACGCAGGAACAGGAAACAGGGAGATGGGGCTGAAGAGAGTATAAAAACCCAACAAGCCCCTCCTCTTCCCTCTTCTCTTCTCCACCCAACATCTGGAAGCAAGTGATGATCTCCCTTGTCTGTTCAGGAGCTCAAGCCATGGGATCCTGTCCATCATTAAACCATCTTTCCAAGCAGCCTCCGTGTTTCCAGTCTTTTTCCCCACTTGGAACTGAACTCAGAAGGACATTTCTTTCAATTCTTCCTTCCTTCCTTCCTTCCTTCCTTCCTTCCTTCCTTCCTTCCTTCCTTCCTTCCTTCATTTTTGTCTTTCTTTCTTTCTTTCTTTCTGTCTTTCTGTCTTTCTTTCTTTTTATCTTTCTTTCTTTCTTTCTTTCTTTCTTTCATTCTTTCTTTCTTTCCTCAAGCCATGGGATCCTGTCCATCATTAAACTATCTTTCCAAGCAGCCTCCGTGTTTCCAGTCTCTTTTTCCCCACTTGGAACTGAACTCAGAAGGACATTTCTCCCAACACCACACACTAAATTAACTTTTATTAAAATTAAAGTACAACATTCAGGGAGTTTTGCACAACACTGAATTGTCTGCAAGTTTATGGATCAAAGCACACGCAACCCATCGCTTCGGTCTGTTATTTCCAGGATGAAAGAAATTAAATTAAAGAAAGCCAGGCGGGTGACATCTAAACAAATTCAGGGAGATTTATTTCCATGTCGCTCAGTATTAAAAGAACCCTTCGGGTTCCTAAAAACACAACAGATGAAACGAAGGAGGGGAATTCCAAGGTCCGTCTGTTGAAAAGATTTTAATTTTGGCTTTGCAAAGATGGTGTGATCTGCCTGCATGTTAGGGCTGAGATCCTAAAAGCAGGTGAGGACTTTAGAATGGTTACTGCTAGGAAAACAGATACAAGGAAGGTTAGGAGGTTATTTCAAATAGCTCCAATGATCCTGTCTAATTTCATTTTTATTCACTCCATCACATTAAATATATATAGAGCCGAGGTGGCGCAGTGGTTAAATGCAGCATTGCAGGCCACTTCAGCTGACTGCAGTTCTGCAGTTCAGCTGTTCAAATCTCACCGGCTCAGGGTTGACTCAGCCTTCCATCCTTCCGAGGTGGGTAAAATGAGGACCCGGATTGTTGTTGGGGGCAATATGCTGACTCTGTAAACCGCTTAGAGAGGGCTGAAAGCCCTATGAAGCGGTATATAAGTCTAACTGCTATTGCTATTGCTATATATAATAATCCTAGGAAATTGGGACTGGTGGTCCTGGAGTTACAACTGTTCGTGTCACAACCTTTTCAGGTTAGAATAGCATTGAAAGACGTGACTTATGACCGTTTTTCACACTTTATGGCCATTGCAGCATCCCTGTGGCCAAAGTTCAGAGGGAGAGAAATTCCCAGAGTTTCCCTGGGGGAGGGGGGGATGAGGGGGGAACATAAAGTGGGAGTGTGCTTCAATCATGTATCAATGATCGTGATTGATACTAAAACTGTATAGGGAGATATCA
Source organism: Thamnophis elegans (assembly GCF_009769535.1). Classification (NCBI taxonomy): domain Eukaryota; kingdom Metazoa; phylum Chordata; class Lepidosauria; order Squamata; family Natricidae; genus Thamnophis; species Thamnophis elegans. The sequence goes on along the minus strand of NC_045548.1, from coordinate 79,195,443 downwards.
AAAAATGGAAGAACAAAAGATGGAAGGTTGATTTAACTCTGGAAATATGAACAACAAAACAGGTGGAAAAGACGTCTTTGAATATTATAGCGATGCGAAAGAGGAGGAAAAAAGTTAAAATAGGGATAGAAAATAGTGTGTGTGGGGAAATACTAATTATATATTAATATGTTAAGACAGTGGTTCCCAAACTTGGCAACTTTAAGACCTGTGGACTTCAACTCCCAGAATTCTCCAGCCGTGTTGCAACTTGCAAGACAGTCAATTTCTCCCAAAGGTCCACTTGAACAGCTTTTATATTTAAATCAGAATGGAGCTGGAAGGGGCCTTGGAGGTCTTCTAGCCCACCCCGCTGCTCAAGCAGGAGATCCTATGCCATTTCATTTGGGTGGCTGCCCAGTCTCTTCTTAAGAACCTCCAATGATGGAGCCCCCATGAGGCAAGCAGTTCCACTGGTTAAAATAATTACAGAATAATATATGGATGGGACCTTGGAGATCTTCTAGTCCAGCCCCCTTCTGAAGCAGAAGACTCTATCTCAGACAGGGTGGCTGGCCAGCCTCTTGTTGAAAACCTCCAGAGATGGAGCACCCACAACTTCTGGTGGCAAGCTGTTCCACTGGTTAATTGTCCTTCCTGTTAGGAAGTTTCTCCTTAATCCCAGCTTGCTTCTCTCCTTGATTAGTTTCCATCCATTGTTTCTTGCCTTGGGTCCTGGTCCTTTGGAAAATAGGTTGACCCCCCCCCCTCTTCTTTGTGGCAACCCCTCAAATATTGGAATCCTGCTATCATGTCACCCCCTGGTCTTTCTTTTCTCTCGAGCAGTGGTTCCCAAACTTGGCAACTTTAAGACTTGTGGACTTCAACTCCCAGAATTCTGGGAGTTGAAGTCCACAAGTCTTAAAGTTGCCAAGTTTGGGAACCACTGTGTTAAGATATGCGAAAGGACAGAAAGATGGTTCAGGAAGGAAGGGCGATAATAAAAGACGTGCATAAATAATATGGAACAACGGAAATGAAATGTAATATTTAGGAATAATAAGACAATAATGTTTATGTCTACTGAAATGTATGTTACCCAGTTATCTTCACCGTCCACGCATCGATAGGTAGAAAAATATAAAAAATAAAAATTTGATTGAAAGGGGTGTCGCACCTTCCACATGTGTGCGGGCATGCGCTTTGCTCGTGCATGTGCTACATAGGACGTATTGGAGTCGGGGGGGGAGGGGGCACCTGCAGGTTGCCACGACCATTTCGGGTGAATTCCAGCTGAATACCACCTCGGATGTCCACCTTTCCCAAGGGGGGAAAAAAAACCTACCCAGTTTTCCTTCTGGTTGGTGGCATTCGGGACTGACCGCACCCAACGGTATTAGGACGAGATCAGCCATTTTGTGAGAGTGCCCCAGAGCCCGTTCCCACATACAGCAGTTGCCTTATTCCTGAATGAGCTTCTGCTCTGTTGCTTCCAGCAATTTCCTGGATCTCCTGAACAGCCAGCGCTGACTTAATATCACAAGGCAAAAAAAATAATTTATTTTCCAACAGTATTTTTCTTTTTTTAATTATTGAAATAGTCAGGAATATCACCAGGGGAGCAAGAAAAGCAGAAAATTCAACTTCAGCTTCTTTCTTGAATATCAGATCATCTGAACTTCATAGAAATCTGTACACTTCAGGATTTTATACACTCCCACAGAATAACAAATCAGAAGCCTTTTTTATTGATAAAACCATCTATTCGCTTGTCCGTTTATATTATATTACGGATATAATTCCTCCAGTGACTCAACACAGAGAGATAAATGAAAGCTTAACAAATTACCGATCTTTATAGAGACAAAACCCGCATCTACCACAGATAAAACCAAAATTAAAATTGTGTTATAACAACCGCTCTGAATTAAGCCAAAAGCCTTTCATTTCTGAAATGCAGGATATGAACTAATTAAGAAAAACCTAGTATACTAATATTATAATTATTACTGCAATCATAACAATAGTAATACAAGCTACTGTAGAAACGGTATTCTCATGGTATGAAATTTTGGAGAAATGAATGAGTTTCCAAACAATCAGCCACAAAAATCACTTCAATCTCCAAAGCAGAGATGGGGCTGTCCGGAAGCCGAGTCTTGCCTTCCAGATTATGTGAAGTCTTCCTCCAACCTGGTGTCCCTCAAGAAGGACCAGATCACAGCTTCTATCTTTCTGGAAAGCATTTTGAAGCTGATTATGGTGGTTCTCCTTCTGGTCCTTGCTTGTAGAGGCCTTAAAAGACGCCCGTGGTCCTACCTGCAGCTAGAAGAAGAACCTGCATTGAAACGATGGGAGGTCTAGATGGATCTCTGGTCTTCCTTCTTCTCCTGGAGCGTTCGGAGATCTTTCTAGGCAGTGTTTCTCAACCTTGGCAACTTGAAGATGTCCGGACTTCAACTCCCAGAATTCCCCAGCCAGCTGGCTGGGGAATTCTGGGAGTTGAAGTCCGGACATCTTCAAGTTGCCAAGGTTGAGAAACACTGTTCTAGAGTGATCTCCACAGCTCCCTTGGGAATTGGTGCAAAGAGGGAAATTTTAAATTCCATTAGTTCATTCATCTTGACCGTTGAGTGTTTCTCCGTGTTTATTTCTCCACTTTTACCTAAATGTCACCTAGCTAGGGGCGACGTGATAGTGGTGTTCCAATATTTGAGGTGGTCCTAAAAAGATGAGAAGGTCAAACTATTTTTCAAGGGCACCTGAGGGCAAGACAAGAAGCAATGGATGGAAACTAATCAAGGAGAGGAGCAACCTGGAACTAAGGAGAAACTTCCTAAGATTGAGAAGAATGAACCAGTGGAACTGCTTGCCACCAGAATTTGTGGGCGCTCCATCGTGGAGGTTTTAAAGAAGAGATTGGACAGCCACTTGTCTGGAAGGGCATGGGGTCTCTTTCTTGAGCAGGGAGGCTGGGCTGGAAGACCTCCAAGGTCCCCTTCCAGATCTATTCTGAATTTGAATTTAAATATATAGAAATCAGATTTAATACAATACAATAGCAGAGTTGGAAGGGACCTTGGAGGTCTTCTAGTCCAGCCCCCTGCTCAATAGCAATAGCAATAGCAGTTAGACTTATATACCGCTTCATAGGGCTTTCAGCCCTCTCTAAGCGGTTTACAGAGTCAGCATATTGCCCCCAACAACAATCCGGGTCCTCATTTCACCCACCTCGGAAGGATAGAAGGCTGCGTCAACCCTGAGCCGGTGAGATTTGAACAGCCGAACTGCAGAACTGCAATCAGCTGAAGTAGCCTGCAGTGCTGCATTTAACCACTGCACCACCTCGGCTCTGGTGCTCAAGCAGGAATTCCTATATCATTTCAGACAAGTGACTGCTTTGGAGAATAATTTGACTCTCCCTTCTTTGGGGTAGCCCCGGAGATAGCAAAACACTGCTATCATGTCTCCCCTAGGCCTTCTTTCTATTAAACTAGACATACCCAGTTCCTGCAACTGTTCTTCATGTTTTTTAGCCTCCAGTCCCCTAATCCTCTTTGTTGCTCTTCTCTGCACTCTTTCTAGAGTCTCCATATCTTTTTTCACATCATGGTGACCAAAACTGGATGCAAATATTCCAAGTGTGGCCTTACCAAGGCCTTATAAAGTGGTATTAACCCTTCACGTGATCTTGATTCTATCCCTCTGTTTATGTAGCCTAGAACTGTGTTGGCTTTTTTGGCAGCTGCTGCACACAGCTGGCTCCTATTTAAGTGGTTGTCCACTAGGACTCCAAGATCCCTCTCACAGTTGCTACTGTTGAGCAAAGTGACACGTATACTGTAGTATAGTTCAATCGTCCTTGAGGAAAATCGTTTGGCAAACAAGGGGACAAAAGTTGCCAAAATCACATGACTTTTCACCGAGCTGAAAACGGCAGGATTTTGCACCAGGTAGTGGGGGTATTCAGCCGGTTCGTACTGGTTCAGGAGGACTGGCAGTGCCGATATGCAGGTGGGCCTTCCCCTTCCCGCCTCGGCACTATGCTGTCCTATTTAGCCTCGTTTTCTAAGCCGCCAGAATCAGGGGTTGGTGACTGCTGCCATTACTACCGGTTTGGCAACTTAAAAATTCCGCGCCTCTACGCATTTGCATGCGCACAAAATTTTAAAAAGGGGGGAAAACCTGCATTTTTTCCAAAGAAGATTGTTCTGCGCAAGTGCAGGACAGAAAATCAAGATGGCGCTGCCGAGAATAGAACCAGTACAGTCACGTGTCTGCTGGAGTTACTACCTATTTGGCCGAACCGTACCGTATCGGTAGAAACCCACCTCTGGTGTGAATGCGTGCAGACCGCACATGTCAGCAAAGTTCTTGGGTGGAAGGCCACAAAGAAGGGTCACATTTTCAGCGCGCGGCGAACTAGTGGTAAAATTATGTGAAATCCATCTCTGGCACCAGGGAGTCAATATTGAAAAGGTGATTGTATTTGTAGGGTCAATTTCTAGCTCAACTATTTTTTAAAATATACATATATCACTAAGTCAAGGACTTCCACCCTAGTTGGGGGGGCTACTCCGTCTTTTACTAAAGCATCTTCCTGATTTTTAAAGACATGCATTTATTATTTGGAAGTTGTAAATCACGTATTAATCCTACACCCGCCCAGGGCTCTATCCTAGCAAGGTTGAATGGTGGCCCAATGCATCAGGATTAAAATCCGATTTTGCTCCTCATGTACATCTGCAATTGCATCAAATGACGCTCAGCAGAAAGAAAAAAAAATACAGAATCTCCATAAACCAAGGAGTCAGCATTTATCAGAATATCCCCCTCGTTTCTCATTGAAATCGAAAACCGTCTGGCCATCCCAAAAGCTTCCTTGAGTTCGTACAAAATCAAAACAGGGCACAAAAGCATTTCAAATTATGCAAGACCAAAAAACCATTTTAAATTCAAATTCACCTGATTTTGGCTCAGCACGGTTTGGCTAATGAAGCTACCTATTTGTGTTGGCATCTATCCTTTCATTGTGCTTATAATATTTTATTGCAATCTCTAAAATTACAGAAACTTTGAAAAATTGTACTAATAGCTTGTAAACACCTTCAGCCAAATTACACGATAAACTCTTTTAGTAATTCCTTTTTTAAAACAATGTTTTTCCCCAAAATCATATACATCAGCTTCCATCTCCACCCTGTTTTAAGTTGCTCCTTTTATCTAGTTTGTTAACTAATATTTTTTTACTTTTTAATTATCTAGATGATTATTTATGATGCTATAAGCCAATCAGAGTTGCTTAATAGAGAGATGGGGGGAATAAATTTAAATTGAATGAGCGAATAAGTATAAGCAATTTGAAAACAAAACAAAAAGGACCTTAGCATAACTGTTGAGCATCAATTTTAAATACAGATATCACAGACGTGAGTTTTTGTGAAGGCTCAAAGCATGGAGAGATAGGAAAATATGTCCATTAAATGATAAATAGTGGATAGCCTTGTCATTTTTTAGTGTAGGTTCCACTGGCACATATTAAAAGTGAAATCCTGTCCCCTGAAAGATGGAAACGAAAATAAGCATTTCAATTGTAAAAATAAAGTTGCTCCAATTAGCTTCTCACATTTTCTTTTAGGCATTCGGATTACCAAAAAACCCACTAATATTGGAATCTCCATTTAATTTCAAGTTCATTTGGTTTTAGCACTGGACGCTATTTGATAGCAAATGCTACATAGTAGGTTTTTACTGTATTTGATTTACTGTGTTTTACTGTATTTAATTGATAACACACAACAGTCTTTGACTGATGAAAACGACTTCTTGCTGAATAAATACATTTTGGGCAGAGCAAACAGTTTGCCAATTTTTCTAGGAAATCTAGAACAGCATTTTTTTTAAAAAAAAATATATAGTTAAAATGCCAAGGAAGAATTTTAACTTTAAAAAAAAACCACGAACGGAAGTGGGATTATTGATCATTTTTATACTTTGGAAAAGATTTCAGCTTAAATTTCAAACCTTTCTAGAATTCGAGTGTAGCAGCTGCTTTTCAGAGTAAGAAATGCGATTAAAAGACGGATGAATCACATTCTTACTTGGAAAAAGGGCTACCAGACTCCTGATCTTGAGTTGGTGCCATAGGCACAACATTTCTTTTTTCCCCTATAACATCTATTCAAAAATCCAAAATCAAATTCACTTTTTTTTTAAATATTCCCCCCAAAAAATTCCAAAAAAAAAAAGAGAGAGAGAGAGAGAGGGGAATTTGTATTTAATATTGCACGTTTTGGACAGCAGCAAGAATTGCACAGTATTGGAAAAATGTAATAAAAAAAAAAATTAGATTGCGCAGAAATGGATAGATTGGCATTAAAGATAAAAGAGAAGGACGATACAGAATTACTTTCAAACATGGGATTCGTTTTACAAATGGTCGGATAATAGAAGTAGAAATTAGCAGCTGGGAGAGCATTATTATGGAAGCAATTGAGCCAGGCAATAGACTGTTCGCAAAGCACTTATGAGTGTGAAATGAAAACGTACGAATAAACTATAAAATACAATAAAAAAAAAATTCAAAATCAAATCCCTCGCTGAACACAGGCATTTGAGGGCGAAGGAAGAAAAAATAAAAATAAAGCGGATGGGAAAACAAGAACATTTTCCCAGCCATCTCCCGCCGTTGATGGGAGATGTTCCCCAGAGGCCCTCAAGGCTTTTAACACAAGCAGGAGACAGGATGTTCCTTCAGGACATCAACTTGTGTTCCACGGCCATCGAAACTCCCCAAGAGGTGGTTGTGGATTGCACACACCCACACCAGCACATCCTGTCCGGAGACCGAAGGGCCTCGTTTCTGGACAAACATCGGACGCTCAAAGCAGGATGGGTTTCACTCCCTCCTTCTGAAGCCCCTGTTTTTGGAGAGGCAAAACATCCCACCTTTCAATGGCTACTTTCACTCCAACTGCAATCACACAGGAGCCATTGATAGAAACAAACTAATTGTAATCTGTTCTAATCTTGATTGCAGGAAAAACGATTTCAGCAACGGAGTAGTAAATGCGTGGCAGACCCTACCCAATCCTGTTGTTAGTTTCTCTAGTCCCCCCCGCCAATACCTTTGACCTTAAGCTGCCTACCATGGACCTTGTGCATTTCTTAAGAGGTCCGTAAAGGGGGTGTGCATAAGTGCACCAGCGTGCCTACCATCCAGTGGTGGGTTTCAAAAAAATTTGGAGCCTCTTCTGTAGGTGTGACCTGCTTTTTGGGTTCACTGGTGGAACCTCTTCTAACCGGTTCAGTAGATTTGATGAGCCGGTTCTACCGAACCGGTGCGAACCGGTAGGAACCCACCTCTGCTACCGTTCCTGTCCTACTGTCCCCATTGATATGTACTCTTTTTATGTGTTTGCCTTATTTATATCCATTTATGTGTGCCATTTTTTCCATGTGTTTTTCATACTTGTTTCCCTGCATTTTTTTTCCATGATAATTTTTTTTTATTTTAAACACATGAGCACATCAACAAAAACAAACACATAACTTCAAAAACAACATAGGAACAATAAGTTCCATCGTATAATCATACCGCAGTTCCGAATCGGTTTCTTTGCAGTTAGTGTTTTCCCTTCTATACATTTCTATCTTGCGTTCGTAATCTCCTTATTCGTTATCCATTTTTATATATATTTCTTTATTTATTTATACTTAGCTACTTATGACCAGATATTATTTACCTATATTATGCTTTACATTTTTACTGTCATTTATTCTCTTATATACAGATTATAGATATACATTCACATAATTATTATTTTTCTTTGCCATTCTAATATTATTATTATTCCATTTGGAAGGTTATAAGGTATAGTTTAAAATGCTTTGTTTACCATCTTTCGCACCTGCTAAGACACCACCTCGTTTTCTCTTTCCTTTCTTTTCTCCCTCCCTCCCTTCTCTACTTCCTACCTTCCTCGTCTCCGTCCCCTTTTCCCTGCATTTATTGACAAATAAAATAAAAATAAAATCTCAAGGCAGCAGAAGGGCCAGCTGTCCACGGGACGTGGGCTTCAGAACCAAGACAAAGAAAGCCACCACTGGTTTTCTTCCTTGTGGCCGCAAAGGCTAAGCCACCGTTCGCCCAACGACCAAGCTGACCTCCAAGGCAACTGTTAGGCCAACTTCCCAAAATCTGGATCTCGCTCCACTCCACACAAGGCTCACCCCCAAACTGGATGCTTCAGCGGTCATCGAAGGCACCGTCGAAAGCTAGGCAAAGAATTTGCAGGTGGTTCACTTAAGACCAATTTTGTTAAAGGTAAAACGGGTGGTGAAGAGAGATTAAAAAAAAATAACGCTTATCCCAAGAGAATATTTGCAAGTTCAGGGTTGAACTGTGGGGTTCTTGAGGCTACCTGAGCCTGGCGGTTTTCTTGCAGACGTTTCACGACTCAACTAGGGACCGTCATCAGTGCTAGAACAAAGTGGGGTTGGTGGAAGAGGAGGACTGTGGGGTCCTGGGTGGTCTCTGAGCTTGCTTGTTTTTCTGCAGATGTTTCATGACCCAACTAGATAACATCATCAGTGTTAGAAAGGAGAGGGGTTTGCAGAACAGAGGAGGAGGGGGAGGAAGAAGAGAAGGGGGAGGAGAGGGAGGAAGAGAGGGGGAACGAAGAGGAGAGGGAGGTCCTTGGTGCTCTCTGAGCTTGGTGGTTTTTTTGCAGGCATTCCAGGACCCAACGAGGCGTGCCCTGATACACTGATGATGTTACCTAGTTGGGTCATGAAACGTCGGCCAGAAAACCACCAAGCACAGAGAGAGCCAAGGACCCCACAAATACTTAATTGTACATACGATGAACGTTTGCAGGAACTGGGCCTGGCTAGTCTAGTGAAGAGAAGGACCAAGGGAGACACAATAGCAGTCTTCCAATATTTGAGGGGCTGCCCCAGAGAGGAGAAAGGGGTCAAGCTATTCTCCAAAGCACCCTTGGCCAGACAAGGAAGAATGGATGGAAACAAGAAGAGATTCAACCTGGGAATAAGGAGAAATTTTCTGACAGGGAGAACAATCAACCCAAGGAACAGAAGTTGCCTTCAGAAGTTGTGGGAGATTCATTACTGGAGGCTTTCAAGAAGAGACTGGACTGCCATCTGTCAGAAATGGTGTAGGGTCTCCTGCTTGGGTGGGGGGTTGGGCTAGATGACCTACAAGGTCCCTTCCAACTCTGTTAATCTGTATCTGTCTTCTCTTTCCCCCTTAAAAAAGTTGGCATCCCCATGGCGCTCTGTTTCCTCAACGCCACTTTCCCTCTACAAAGCAGATGGGCTCACCTTGCTAACTACCTGGCTTCCAGACAAGGTTGGACTATAACTCAGGTTCTCTATCCCAACCCTTGAGGATGTTGAGAGCTTGAGCCAATCCCTCTCCCATGTTTTCTGCTGTCTTCTCTGCCTTCCTATCTCAGGACAACGCAGATGGGAAAGGTCCACAGGAAAAGGAATCTATACTTGGAACCAGGTGGTTTTGGGGAATTTTCTAAGAATCTAAGAAATAGAATAGAGCCTGAGGGGACCTTGGAGGTCTTCTAGTCCAGCCCCCTGCTCAAGCAGGGAAATCTTATACCATTTCAGACAAGCGACTGTCCAGCCTCTTCTTTAAAAACTCCAGTCATGAAGCACCCACAACTTCTGAATTCAGAAGTTTAAGATAAACAAGAGAAAAGTAAAACGAATCAATTTAAACAGCCCTTTTAATTTAAAAACCTGTACAATCAAAACTCCTAATTTCTAGGGTAGAAAATGTAGGTTTCTCAATTTCGGCCATTTTAACATAGGTGGACTTCAACTCCCAGAATCCAACAGTGCTGGCTGGGGAATTCTGGGAGTTGAATTCTGGGAGTGTGCAGGAAAACCAATTAAAACCACTGACAAGAGGCATTTAATGCCTCGTTCGTGGAATGTACAGGGAGTCCTCGATATACAACGGTTCATGTAGTGACCGTCGGAAGTTACGATGCGACTGGAAAAAGGGACTTACGACCTTTTTCACTCTTACAACCGTTGCAGCATCCTTGTGGTCACATGATCAAAATGTGGGCGCTTAGCAACCGACTCCTTACTTACGACGGGTGCAGCATCTCGGTGTCCTCTGAGCCCCTATTACGACCGTCTGACAAGCTGAGTCCACGGGGGAAGTCGGGTTCCCTCAACCACGTTGCGATTCATTTAACAACTGCGGTGGTTGGTTCGCTTAACGACCGTGAGAAGAAAGGTTGTAAAAGAAAGGGGCAAAATTCACTTAACCACGGTCCCACTCAGCAACCAGAAACGTTGGGCTCCCTTGCGGTCATAACCCGAGGACTATCTGTAACAGTCAACTGCCGCCTAGATCAGTGTTTCTCAACCTTGGCGGCTTTAAATCCTGTGGACTTCAACTCCCAGAATCCCCCAGCCAGCATAGCTGGCTGGGGGATTCTGGGAGTTGAAGTCCACAGGATTTAAAGTCGCCAAGGTTGAGAAACACTGGCCTAGATCGTATGTAAGCGAAATCGAATAGAGGAAACCAAATGGAGGCGGTTTACAAAACACACGTCACACACAGGATCAAACCACCCCCCCCCCAAAAAAAAAACCAGACCCAGAAGGCCGGAGAGTCTGCAGTGCTTCCCGGTCAAGTGGCCTCAGCGAAAAGGACGCAAATGACCAGCTGCGGGCAAGGAATGCAAATCCTTCCATTCCACACCATCCTGCCAGAGCTGAGGAAGCTCCTTGGAACGAGAAGTGAACCATCTTCAAGGAAAAACCAAGGGAGACCAGTTTGTCTCCTTCGGGACACAGAAGCATCAAGAGCAGAACTGGTGTTTTTTTGGGGGGGAGGGGGGTGTCACTCGTGAAAGGGTGGGTGTTATTGTCCGAGTCTTCTTCGTGGACTGACAAGACAGAACAGAGGTCTTCAAACTTGTCAACTTTAAGGCTTCTGGGCGTCAACTGGAGAATTCTGGGAGTTGACATCCACAAGTCTTAAAGTTGACAAGTTTGGGGACCCCTGACATTGAGTAATAGCCTTGGAAGGGGAGTCCAACTCTATGATTATACTAGGGACCTTGGAGGTCATCCAATCCCACCCACCCCCGGCTCGGGCAGGAGATCCTATACCATTTCAGATCTTCTGGTTCTCCTTGGAAGCCTCCAATGATGGGAGTCCAACGCTGGCCGTCTTCTTATCTCGCCTTGACCCTACACACAACAGACAATTTTCTCTCTCTCTCTCTCTCTCTCTCTCTCTCTTTCTCTCTCTCTCTCTCTTTCGTTTGTTCACTCTCCCGGCTGGTGCAGCCGCATCAAAATAGCCACCACAACTTGGCGAGACCGAAGTCAAGAGAGGTTAACCCAACCATAACCCAAACGGCCTCATGATTGACAAAAGACCTCCAGCCGTTGGGTGACACTTAAGCTAGGAGGCCATCTGCCACCTTCCCAGGCGGCGCGAGGGGAGCGCAAGAAACTCAACACCAGCAGTCCGGTTGCGATGCCAGGCATCTGAAGAACGGGGCCTGCTCATCATAGTGCTATGTTCAGAATGAGTCGTCCCCCCGCTCCCTCCCTCCAGCCCAGCCCACCACCTCCTTCACGGAGCAGCTCCGCTTCCAACAGGCTGGAAAGCCAGAGCGGTTATCCCAGTCCTCCTCGTGTTTTACACATACGTGTAAGGCTCAACAAATAATCTGGGACATATCGACACGGCTGAAGAATGTCAGCGGTAACGATCAAAACTGCAGAGGCAAATCTAAGGCGTCCTCTTAGAGAGGCGTATTAGGAAATGAATCTGTCGGAAATCAATGGAATTAGCTTAATAAAGCTGGACGCCCACTCCTGTTTGACCCAATTCACCTGGTGAAAGTTCACTCAAACAGGGATTTTGAGTTTCAAATGTACCTTATACCAGGAGTCCCCAACCGCCAGTCCCTGGGCTGGATCTGGGCCACAGCACATCAGAAACCACTCCACGTAAGCAAGCAAAGTCCCGTCTGTGGGATGCAGGTAGCACGCAAAACAAGGCCCCGTCTGGTCCAGGGAAAAACCTTTCTCCATGGAACTGGCACTTGGTGCCCAAAAGGTTGAGGGTCTCCGCCTTATACCCGAGGAGAGGCTGAAGGAACCATTGGCACAATCATATCCGGCTCTCAGAATTTTGGAATCGTGTTGGGGATGTTGTTGAACCCCAAAGCTGAAGCTGTCATGGATCTTTCTGTCTCTAGGAATGGCCCCATCATCTTAGGCCCAGGCATCTCCAAACCTGGCCACTTTAGGACTTGTGGACTTCAACTCCCAGAATTCCCCAGCTGCCTGGGGAATTCTGGGAGTTGAAGTTCCACAAGTCCTAAAGTGGCTGAGTTTGGAGAGTCCTTGCCTTAGACAACAAAGGACAACTTGCGCAGCACACAATGAGCTGACACAGCTCCCAACCAGTGGAGACGTTGGCCCATGCGCCTGAATGTTCTCCTAAAATGCTAAGAGTGCTTTCAGTAACTATTTACGAACCTAATTATTCACTTATTAAACAAATTTATCCAGCCGCCCAACTCTCACAGAGGTGAGTCCGGATGGCTCTCGTCACATCAAAAGCCATAATGTCAAAAGCCACATTCTGGTTTTGGCTCTTCGTTCCACGGCCAATGAGTTTTAACAACAACAACAACAACAACAAAAGCTGTAAAATGTGCAGTTTCAACGTCTCTCGGCCGCTAAGAGCAGGGAAGCAGAGCTTTAAAATGACAAGAGGGATTCTTGTATTTTTATTTTCAAAATTCATGCTCAACTTACAGAAGGAAGAATATAAAGAGCCGTTTTGGATCTGCCTTCAGGCGACTATTTGACTTGACCTTCCTGAACTCCGCAGTCCTCGTCTGCAGAAGTCCCGCCAGAAAACAGCTTCTAGTTCTCTTCTGCACCGTTCCTGGTCTTCGATGCTGAAGAAGCACGTAGCCAAAACAACACAGTGTCCAAAAAAAGACATTGGAGACAAAGAGGAAAACAGATCAAATCATCCCTTCCCACCCCAAAAAAACACATGACAATGGAGGTCTTCAGAAAGAAAATTAAGTATGGGGGGCGAGGGATTTGCGAGAACAAAACTCACTCATGGGTTCCAGGGTTGCTTCGATACAATTCTGTGGGATCCTTGATCGGGGGTGAAATTCGAATTTTTTTTTACTACCTGATCTACGGGCGTGGCTTGGTGGGAGTGGCAGGGGAAGGATACTGAAAAATCCCCATTCCCTCCCCACTCCACTCCAGGGGGAAAGATAGGGCACTCTGGGGCCAGCCAGAGGTGGTATTTGCCGGTTCTCCAAACTACTCAAAATTTCCACTACTGGTTTTCCAAAACCGGTGAGAACCGGCTGAATTTCATCCCTGCCCTTGATGCTTTCTTTGTTCGATTGGGGTTTTTTTAAGCAGATGTTGCATTACACAACTAGGCAACCATCATGAATGCCGGTGACGATAATGTTACTTAAGTTTTGGGTCATGCAACATCTACAAGAAAACCGTGACCCGACAAAAGCGCGAACATCATAAGCGCGCCGACAAAACCGCGGCGCTAAAACCGCGATGTCAAAAGCGCGCCGACAACAGCGCGCCGACAGAAGCGCGATTTAAGTTAAGGTAAGGTTAGGTTTAGGGTTAGGTTTAGGATTAGGTTACAGCGCGCTTCTGTCGCCGCGCTGTTGTCGGCGCGCTTCAGGGCTCATTCGTCGCGCATTTGTCGCGCGGTTTTGTCACCGCGGTTTTGTCACCGCGGTTTAGTCAGGCGCGGTTTAGTCAGGCGCGCTTTTGTTGTTCGCGCATTTGTGGTGGAACCCAAGAAAACAAGCAAGTTCAGAGAGCACCCAGGATCCCCTCATGCCAACTAATATTCTCCTTTATTGATGCAATTCTAGGTTTTTAGAGCAAGGGCCGGACAGTTTTGGCCACTAAAATGAAACGCTATGAAAGGCAAAGCCACGCAGCCTGGTAACAGCCCGCTGTGCGATGCTAAAGAGAAGACCCCCGAGAGCTCACCGAACTGCAGTTCCTGTCAAAGATCCTGGGAGACTAGACACACCCAAAAACTGCAGGGAAGAGACGCCAACAGCTACGTAGATGCTCCATCCTCCAGGTCGTGGTTGTCCCAAAAGTGCTTTTTCCAAAGGCAACTGGATTTCCCTGATTTTTTTCCTTTGAAAACGTTTCGCTTCTTATCCTTCTTTGGAACTGGAAAAGCTTCTGGAATGTCCCAAAGGTGCTTTTTTCAAGAGGCAACTGGACATTCTGGTTTTTCTTTGAAGAGGTTTCTCTTCTCATCCGAGAAGCTTCTTCAGCTCTGACCAGATGGAAGGGGAAGGGAAGGATTGATATATTCCTTGCAGACAAAGCTGGTCATTTGCATCCTTTTAGTGAGCCGTTGAGGCCACTTGGAGGGTTTTCTGTGTCCTCAGGGTCACCTGAGCAGTGCAAAGGGATGTGACTACAACACAGATCCTTTCAGCAGTTCCAATAAGGGTCCACACCCATTTGCACCACTCAGGTGACCCTGAGGACACAGATAGACCTCCAAGTGGCCTCAATGACTCTCTAAAAGGATGCAAGTGACCAGCTTTGTCTGCAAGGAGTATAAATTCTTCCACTCTGTTCCATCCAGTCAGAACTAAAGACGCTTCTCGGATGAGAAGCAAACATCATTAAAAAAAAAAAAACCCAGAAAATCTGGTTGCCTCTTGAAAAAAGCACCTTTGGGACAACCATGACCTGGATGGCTGAGACTCTCCATAGATATGAAGCTTCTTGGATGAGAAGCAAAACATTTTCCAAGGGAAAAAAGAACCAAGAAAGTCCAGTTGCCTTTTGAAAAAAGCAACTTGGAGAAAGGAACTACAATGCACCAACTTAACATCACCCTAAAAGCTTCTTCCCATCTTCGGGAAAAAAAACCTGTTCCCACAATGTCAGCATCTGAGTTGAAGTAGTGGACGGGGGGGGGGGTAAGGGCGGGGGAATGGAGCCAAGCTTGAGATGCTGCATTCAGTCCACGCCCTTTGCACGCTGAAAAAGAGTGTGCAGCCCTGAAACTCTTTGTATCTTTTTTATTTTATTTCAAGAACCTTGTTCTTGAGGATGAAAGAAAACACCCAGAATGAAGCATTTAAGAACAACTGCTGTGGCTAAAGGAGATTCCCATTTCTCAGTCCAACTGTGCCATTATTCAGCTGTTATTTTATTCTTTTCAGAGAAAACAACGCAGGGGGCACAGACCCAGAAAGCTGAAGAAATAAATAAAGTTGCGTAACGGTTCCCATCCGGAGTTCCCCAGCCTCCAAACGAGAGAACCACGAATTCTTAACATAGACCAAAAGGTTAGCAGCCTACACAGAGACCAGGCACCTGTTATAGGAAATTCTCCTTTTGCTGAGACAGTCCACTTGCTGGGTGTCAAAATTGCTATCTCCGTCTAGGCTCAAAGCCTCACTTAACCTCTTACGCACCTCTTTTTGCATTAGTAGAATTTTTGGTGCTACCGTATCCCCCCCAGCCATCCTGGGAATCTTGCAAAGACAGAGGTTTAATTTTAAAAACAAAAACAAAAACAACTGCCACTGTTGTTAATTTGAAACTGGCCAGATGGACAAAGGGGTCATAGAGAATTTGGCTGACCTGACATCGGTGGCCATATCTGAACGTCCGGCGATGCTCAGGCGTCCAAGCCACACCTCCCTTCCTGCGTCCAATTCTTTGGATCGTGAAGGTCCCTTCTCGATGGATGGATTGAGATCCCTTTTCTGCTCTGTAGATCCATCACGTTCAACTGACTTGATTCCCACCGGATCCCTCTAGGATCCCACTGGAGAAAGCACTTTGCTGCAGAAGGGACTCTGGGCAAAAAACACTCCATACTATGACAGTTCCTCTCTCCAGTTAAAAAAAAAAAATCATTATTATTAATAATATTTTCAAATCCTTTTGTGTGTGTGGGGGGGGGTGTCTTCTTTTTGCTGATTTCATTCAATGGATCCCACCTGTTCTCAGGCGGAGATAAGAGAAATTCACAGACGTCTATGGAAATTCTCCGTCCTCCAGGTCAACGTTGTCCCACAGGTGCATTTTTTATCAGAGGCAACTGGACTTTCTGGTTTTCCTTGGAAGACGTTTCGCTCCTCATCCCAGAAGCTTCTTCCGCTCTGGAGAATCTCATCACCTTACAGAACTGAAGAAGCTTCTGGGATGAGAAGCGAAACGTCTTCAAAAGAAAAACCAGAAAGTCCAGTTGCCTCTGGAAAACAGAAGCATCTTTGGAATACAAAATTCAGGTACGCAGGGACAAAAAACTTATAACTTATAAATGGTTACCAAAGTGACCAAGAATATATGACATGCAAATAATAATAATAATAGCAAGCCACTTTGGTTATTGTGGAAATAAAATCTATGCAAGAAACCAGTAACGTGCGCAGAGTTTCTTTATTGCTGCTTTTCATTTAAAATAAAAACGGCTCTAAAAGCAAATTTCAATCCCAGCTGCTGACTTGGCCCTACAAAGCTTATTTTCGGAGTCTGGAAACCTAGAACTCCTGAAATCCCCAAGTATGAAGTCATCGTCCCAAAATTGTAGACGGCTCCCAGATCTGGACTGGATCCCTCGGTTACGCGAATTCAGTGCTTGTGCAATTAAATATTACGTTTTGTCCTGCAATATTAATACGTTACGTCGCCCTGTTATGCAACAAATCGTGATTAAATCACCACAAAGCTTGGCTTGTGGACTCCAGTTCAAAGCGGCCAGTGAGCAGATCCACACCATTTAACGGTGCACAATTACTTGGCTGATATTTCCGTGAATAAATATCATCAAACTAAGGAAACGGATTGCCCAGATTTTAACGAGAGTCGGTTGCATTGAATTTTGGGGTTGGGCTCTCATCTCAGAGAGACAACAAACATCTCTTATCTCTGTCTAGGAACAGGTGGAATCTATTTTCAGCAAAAAGGACACACACACACACACACACACACACACGCACACGCACACAAAAGGGTTTGAAAGATTATTACTAATGATGATTTTTTTTTGTTTGACTGGAGAGAGGGACTGTTATAGTATGGAGTGTTTTTTTGCCTAGAGTCCCTTCTGCAGCAAAGTGCTTTCTCCAGCGTAATCCTAGAGAGATCCAGTGGGAATCGAGTCCGTTGAACTTGGTGGATCTACAGAGCAGGAAAGGGATCCCAATCTGTCCATCCAGAAGGGACCTACACGATCCAAAGAATTGGACGCAGGAAGGGAGGTGTGACTTGGACGTCCGAGCATCATCGTGTGTTCAGATTATGGCCACTTACAGCCAGTTAGCTAAAATCCTTCTAACCCTTCTGTCAATCTGGCCTGCTTCAAATTAACAACAGGCCCAATTGTATTACAACGACAGCTACAAGACTGGCAGAGAGGAGCAGGTTCAATCCTTAACACCGCTATTAAAAGCTCAAATCTGCCTTGCTTTGCCCAATCGGCAAGGCGACAAGGTGGCGGCCATCGCTCCGATCCCCAAATCAGATGTGGCAGACAACAACATTAAATAGCTAGATGACGGCATCTGGGGATGAACATTTTCTGAAGAAACCCTGGTTTTGTCAACTAGCGATCCCTGAGATTCCAAAATTTCTGTCTGATGAAAAGGAAGAAGGGAGAAACTTTGTAACAGGCGATGCCAAACCTGATCTCATTTTTAGCACAGAAACCGGAGATGGATTCTCCAATTAAATATATGTGCATTTAGAAAATAATAAACCTCACAAGCAGAGAACCAAAATTACATACAGTCTTAACGACACCGAACGTTTATTTTTAGCGGTGGGGTTTTAATATTTAGAAAATGTTAATTGCAGGCGGCTATTTCGCCCTCCCCAAGCCAGCAAAAGACAAACAGAAACCAAGGCAGCAGCTGGATTGAACCAACGGAATGATCAAAATGCAGCTGGACATCATCCCATACGCTCTACAGAGGGAAGAAATCCACAAAAATTGGGACAGACCTTACAGAAGTAGAGGACAGGGCAAGATTTCCCTTGTCCTTAAGGGACTGCGGCTCATAAAGGAAAAATTTAACCACCCATCAAAGAAAGGGAAGGAGCCAAATAAGAGATGCAGTGCTGAGCTGGATGTAGAAAAATTGGCTGGGAATAAAATCCTCGTCTCTAAGCAATTTTAAGGCAAGGAGAAGCAACTGCTTCCACACGCAGTTCCTATGTTGCTGAGACTCAGCAATCAGTCCAGGCTAGGAGAATAAAAGTAGGTTTTCAACACAACAAACTTTCAAATTCTTGCTAAAAGAAAACAATACAATGATGTTTGCGCTTTAATGAACATCATATCCAGACCATTATTGCTATACACCGAGAGCAGCCAGGACGTTAACCGAGACGGGGGCAGCTGTCCAATCGGGCTTAAGGTTTGCTTTTGACAAACCCAGTCTCTGAAATAAAAGTCTTTACATTTTGGATTTTAATAGGCAAAAGGAAACAACGGACGCATTTGATCTTCAACTAACCAAGCCTGGCTAACCGCAGAATGCCAAGACGCTCCACGCAGTAGCAAAACACACGCCATTCCGTAGCCGCACCGTTTTGTAAGTCTGCCTTCAAAAATCTCTCTGGAATATCTATTTCATCATCGGTTTTATTTTGGCTCATATTTACCTGACGCCGAGCTTTCTGGATAACTTGACATTATTGTTCCCTCAACATAAGAAAATGAACCATCCACAGGAAGGCCGAGCGTTTCCAATCGCAGAGAAAATGCACAGGTAATAAGAACTGCAAGAAAATGCCCCAATTCCCATCCTCACCACTAAACAAGAAGCCAGAAGCCAAGCTAGAAAAAACCAGTTTTTTTTTCCCTCTCTCTCTCTCAAAAATTGAAATTCAAATTTCAAAGCAGCACCCCCCCCCCACCCCTCCGCATCTCTGATGTATGTTGTGTTTTAAGGAATAATAAACCCAGGAAAAGTTGCCATTTTTGCTTTTTTTTTTCTGGGATATTGGTTTTCCCAGACTTGTTTCTTTTACTAGTCATCTTCCATTCAAAAATGGACCAGCTCAAAACTTATATTTTTTTCCTGATAGCATCAGGGGCAAGGAAGCTGCTGCTCCTTAGCTGGATTTAAATAAGAAGTGAGGAGGGGTCTGCTAGAAAGTTAAAAAGAAGGAAGGAAAGAAGGAAAGGAAGGAAGGAAGGAAGGAAGGAAAGGAGGAAGGAAGGAAGGAAAGAAGGAAAGGAGGAAGGAAGGAAGGAAAGGAGGAAGGAAAGGAGGAAGAAAGGAAGGAAAGAAAGAAGGAAAGGAGGAAGGAAGGAAGGAAAGGAGGAAAGAAGGAAAGGAAGGAAGGAAGGAAGGAAAGGAGGAAGGAAGGAAGGAAAGAAGGAAAGGAGGAAGGAAGGAAGGAAAGGAGGAAGGAAAGGAGGAAGAAAGGAAGGAAAGAAAGAAGGAAAGGAGGAAGGAAGGAAGGAAAGGAGGAAAGGAGGAAGGAAGGAAGGAAGGAAGGAAGGAAGGAAGGAAGGAAGGAAGGAAGGAAGGAAGGAAGGAAGGAAAGAAAAATTTAAATTGAAACTCCCAGAGAAGTTAATCAAAAGCACAATCTCTCCTTCTTTGCACAAGGAATGTTGGCTAGAATAATGCGATCCTACTTTAGATCGTTTCCCTGCCAGCTTTTTAGCCCCTTCTTATTGTGCTGAAGGAGAGGCTGCAAAAGCCAAGCTCCCGCCAAGGAGACCCCCACCCACCCACCCACCCACCCACTTCTCCGCCTCTGGTTCCAGCAGCGTCCGCAAGGAAAGCAATCCCAAAGGATCCGGCTAGGCGCAGAGTTGCGCACTGCGAAAAAGACATAAATAAATCCGCTTTCAGCTCCAGGACGGTCGGGAGAGCCGCTCAAGGCCACCAGATCTAAGACGCGATCCTGAAACTCTGGGGAAAGGCTTCTTCCACCCCTCCCCCATCAACCTGCAATAGAATCAACTCGCTTCCCTGATCGCTGAAGGGAGTTGAATCCTCTTGCTCGCTTCGGAAGGAAACGGAGGGGATCCGAACTCACTTGCCCCACCGACCCCGCCGCGGTGCCTAGCGATCCAGAACCCAGACCTGAGTTGCGTTTCGCAGCCAGGCTCGGCTTTTTTCTTTTTTTCTTCTTCACGCGCATCCTTCCCAATAAACTAAAAATAAACGGAGCGTTTCCTGCCCTTCTCTCGAGACCAGAAAGGAACCCAGTTCAAACGAAGCCCCGGGGAAGCGCAAATCGGCACGGGATCAACTAAAAGGAACGTCTGAACGGAACAAAAGTAAATGTGCTCGTTTTAAAACCCGCACAAATCCAGGCGTTTCTCCCCCCCCCCCCTCCACGTTTGCAGCGTTTGTAAAAAGGGAAGGAAGGAAGGAAGGAAGGAAGGAAGGAAGGAAGGAAGGAAGGAAGGAAGGAAGGCAGGCAGGCAGGCAGGCAGGCAGGCATCAAGAAGGTGGATGAATGAAGAGCGGGAGAGAGAGGGAGGAAAAGGAAAAAAGGAGGGAAGGAAGGAAAAGAGAGAGAAAAAAGAAAGAAAGAAAGAAAGAAAGAAAGAAAGAAAGAAAGAAAGAAAGAAAGAAAGAAAGGGCAACAGGTGATCTCCATTGAAAGAAATCTAGTTTGGACGTCTCCTTGATAATAAGGTATTTTCTTCCAAAGAGCCACTAAAACGATTCCCAAATTATTTGGATGAAGCCCCACCCCACCCCTTATTCCCCCACTACGAATTCCTCATCCAGCTGCTCCCCCAAGGAAGCTCATCCACTTGGAACTAAAACCCCAAGATCGTTAGATTATTTTTTTCCCCCCTACTAAGGGGAATTTCGAAGTTTATCCTAAAACAAATGAAGTTCCTGCCGGATTCGCTCCTCTTTTTTCCCTCTAGGAAAATCCTTTAAAAAAAAATTACGTTCCGATTACGTTTCCTTCCTTCTCACTTACTATCTTGTCCTTTCAGTCAATTTTGTGGGCTATTTTTCTAAGGAAGCAGAGAGGGATTTCATCGGTTGAAAATGTAGAGTTTAAAATATTCACACAACTTTTAGCATCTAAAATATGACAGTTACCAAGTTTGGAAAGAATCTCCCACCCACCCCTAATGAATTAGCCCACATGGTATTTTTAAAACTCCATAAAACTGATTTAAAGAAAAGGATAAAAATGCTTAAGCTCAGAAGTGGAACTGGAGGGGAGAAGTCATTTATTACCATCTAAAATAAATACTTGGGACAGCCCTGTGTTGTAATAACAGCAGCCAAAATTGTTAAATAGGAAAAGAGATTATTCTCCCACCAAATTGTTTCTAAAGAGATACAAACAGGATGAGATTAAAAAGGCACATTTTCATATTACTTCATACCAAAAGAAGCTACAAATGCATGCTTGAATATAGATATTTACCAACTATTTTTAAATGTCCCCCCCCCCCTTTTAAAAGCTGCAGGACAGCATTGCAAAATCTGTCTGCGTTCATTTGAAACAAATGTGTTGTTTTTTTAATATAGAAAACTGAATCAACGTATAAATCTTATCAAAAGGAAAAAAAGGATACATACATACGGTAGATAAAGCCCGAGAGGGAAAAGTTAACATCGAAGGCGACCTGAAACAGAATCTATAGAAAACAAAAGAAAAATTAAAAGAAATTAAAGTAGCAAATGCAGGAGTATTTATTTTGCAAGGTAATCTTTGAACTAAAGATCTTTTAATTTAACGCAGCCTTACAGGAAATTTTAAATGTCTTCTAAATCTCTGGATTCTCTCCAAAGGCTAGAATTATGCACACTCCCACATTTTCTCTCTGAAAAAAACAAAACAAAATTATTCCCCCCCCCCCCAAATCATCTTTGGACAACAGCCGAGACTCGCAAAGAACTTCAACAGATGTAGAGGAAACACTAGAAAGGGAAGACCAAAAGATTTATGTCTAAAGAGATTTATTTTTTTTTTGTTTCGTAGCAAATGAAAGCTAGAATGCCTGAACACAAACAGAAACAGTTCATGACAAATAAACAAAAAATATATATATTTATCTATATATAAATATTAAGTTGGTTTGAGGTTGTAACTGCCTGCATGGCTCAAGAGCAGGATGTGGAAAATAGAAAGAAAGAAAGATTAAGAACTGAATCAAAGCTTCAGAGGAAAATCGATTTTATCTAGATGAAACTGTTAAAAACCACAAAAATCGAAAGGTCATTTTAAAATGCCTCGCACCTAAAAATGCACCAGTTTCCAAAATTTCACAAATTGTGCTGGGCTTTTGAGAAATGCCCATTATTCATTTCGCATCCTTATTCCTTTACGGTTTCATTTTTATTTTTTTATTTTTTTTAAATAAACATTTAAAAACAACAACACCCCAAATCCAGTTCAGTAAAAGCTTTCCCCTGAAAAGCATTCACTGCAAGAATATTTTTTTTCTGGGTTGATTCTGCAATAAATAAAGTGTGCATTTTATAAATCAAGGTTCCGACTTAACGTTTCGCTTCCTCGACATTTAATAAATAATTCTGGTGCATAGTATTTGTAACATTAATATAGCAGCTCATATATTCATCTATTGCCTTTCAAATCATCTTAAAGGAGTGTTTAATTTTTTCCCCCCTCCCAAATAATTGTTTTAAACAGCATAGATAATTTTAAATCTCTATAAAACAAACAGCATTATTTTAATCCAATTGATTACTGTATATAGTGCATTCGGCTCTGTCAACATCATCGTTAAATTAATCTTATATTATTTGCATGCTATTACATACAAACTTTTATTTAAGACTCGTGTTTGAAGTTCATTTTTTTTCTCTTTTCGTTTAAACACCAAGCAAATGAAGGCTGGAGAAAATCAGGGGTGGGGGCGCGGGGGGGGGGGAGGAGAGGGAGAAGAGGGGAGGGGAGGGAGGGGGGCAAAGGGGACCGCTGTACAAGTGGACACTTTTAATAAGTTAATTGGCTCAGGTCCCCGTCTTTAAAAAAAGGACAAACAGACACACAAATCAGGAATTAAGGGGAGGGGGGAATGGGGGGGGCAGATAAAAAGACAAAGTAAACTCAAACCCAGCTTCCGAGGCCCAACGAACCGAGTCCCCCCGCCGGCAAAGAGCCCCCCGGGGCCGCCCCATCGAAAGAGAAGGAAGGAGCGAGCGAGCGCCGGAGGGCGCAGGGTGCCCCGTCGGGGGAGGAGAGGCGAGCTGGGCTAAATCCCATACATGGCCGGCATGCAGGGGTCGCGGGGGGGGGGGGAGAAGAAGAAGAAGAAAGTGGGGAGGGGTCTCCGTCGAAGCGTCCTTCCCCCCAGCCGACGACAAGCGGCTCCTTTCCCTCCATCTGTCTGTCCGTCCAGGCGGCGCTGTCCTTCTCTCCGTCCAGAGGGGTCCAGGCGAGGCGGGGAACTGTTGTGCCGTCGGAGGGTCCACACGTCCGGGCGGACGGACAGACGCGCAGACAGAGAGACCGAGGGGCGGATCCCCCCCCTCCTCCTCCTCCTTCCAAACGCTGCGGCCGCGTCCTCCTCCGTCGGGCCGGGCCAGGAACGCCCCGCTCGTCCGCCCCGTCGGGGCCCGCTCTCACAGGTAGAAGTCCGCGGGCTTGGCGGGGCCGGGGGGCGGCGGGGCTTGGGGCGGGGGCTCCCGGGCGCCGTTGGGGGCGGCGGGGAAGGCGCGCCCGGCCAGCTTCTCGTACTTCTCCTTGTAGAGGTCTCTCTCCTTGGCCAGGCGCGTCACCTCCAGCTTCAGCTGCTCCACCTGGCCCTGCAGCTGGCACTTCTCGTTCTCCAGGATGTGCCGCTGCTGGACGCGCTTGTAGCGGCAGGACTGGGCGTAGCCGCGGTTCTTCAGCGTGCGCCGCTTCTGCTTCAGCCGGATCACCTCCTCCTTGCTGAAGCCGCGCAGCTGCCGGTTCAGCTCGCGCACCGACATGGAGACCAGCTGCTCGTCGGAGAAGCGCTCCTCCAGCCGCGCGTGCAGGTGCCCGGGGTGGTGGTGGCCGTGGTGGCCTCCGTGGTGGTGGCCGTGGTGGTGGTGGTGGTGCCCGCCGGCCCCGCCCGGCCCGTGGTGGTGATGGTGGTGGTGGTGGTGAGCCAGGGACGGGTGCGCGTGCGGGCCGGTGGAGCCCGGCGCCAGCTCCTCGCCCGGGAAGGGCTGCCCTCGGAAGCCGTCGAAGCTGCCCCCGGGGGCTCCCCCGCCGCCCGGCCCGCCGTGGTGCCCGTGGTGGCCGTGGTGGTGGGCGGCAGCCGGGTGGTGCGGGGCTCCGATCAGCGCCTCGACGGCGTCCTCGGGGGTCAGGTTGAGCGCCTCGGGGTTGAGGTGGTGCTGGTAGCTCGACATCCAGTAGAGATCCTCCAGCTGCGCCGCCGCCTTGCCCGGCCCAAGGCCGTTGCCGCCGCCTCCTCCCCCTCCTCCTCCTGCTGCCGTCGGGGCTCCGAGGCCTGGCGCGGGCTGTCCGCCGGGGCTGGGCGCGCAGAAGCTGGGCGAGGAGGGCACGGAGGAGCAGGGGGTGCTGAGCGGCGTGGAGGAGAGCGATCCGGGCGGCGGGAGCCGGTGGCAGAAGCGCTCCGCCTCGGCCGGCTCCTTCTTCACCTCGAACTTCATCAGGTCGAAGTCGTTGACGTACTCGATGGCCAGCGGGCTGGTGGGCAGCTCGGCCCCGCTCAGGGCCAGCTCCGAGGCCATCTCAGGCCGGGCCACGGGACGCCAGAGCCGCGCCCGCCCCGACGACGGCGCCCCCGCCGCCGCCCGCTCGCCCCGGCCGTCGGAGGGGCCCCCGGGGGTGGGGCGGCTGGTCCGTCTGGGCTGCCCCTGGGGACGGCTCCAGGCCCCCGCTACGGGGAGGGGGCTTCCTCGACGGGGCCCCCCTCCCCGGCCCGATCCGCGCGAGGGTCCCGGCGCTGCGCCCACCGCCGCCGCCGCCGCCACCGGCCCGCCGCCTCCCCCCTCCGCGCGCAACTGAAGTGCTGAAGGGCGCACTCTGGCTTTTATAGCGAGGCCAGGCAGGCCCCGCCCGTCGGGGCGGGGGCAGCCGCCTCCCCGCCTATAAGGGGGACGGGGCTGGCGGGGCCGCCGGCTGAGCCTATCGCCGCCCCGCCGTCCAGCTGTCAATCTCTCGCGGGAACAGCTGGAAGCCGGGCGGAGGGGAGGAGCGGGGAGGAAGGGGGGTGAGAGAGGGAGGCAGAGGGGGTGGGAGGCTCCCCCCAGCGGCCGCGCCCGGCAAGGGCTGCCCGCGCACGTGCGGAGACCCAACCGGGCGCTCGCGGCTTGACAGAGGAGGAGGAGGAGGAAGAAGAGGAGGAAGAAGAGGGAGAGGAAGAGGACGAAGGAGGAGGAAGAAGAAGAGGGGGAGGAAGAAGAGAAAGAAGAGGGGGAGGAAGAGGACGAAGGAGGAGGAAGAAGGAGGAGGAAGAAGAGGGGAAGGAAGAAGAGGAAGAGAAGGAAGAAGAGAAGGAAGAGGAGGAGGAAGAAGAGGGGCGAGGAAGAAGAGGAGGGGGAAGAAGAGGGGGAGGAAGAAGAGGAAGAGAAGGAAGAAGAGGAAGAGAAGGAAGAAGAGAAGAAGGAAGAGGAGGAGGAAGAAGAGGGGCGAGGAAGAAGAGGAGGGGGAAGAAGAGGGGGAGGAAGAAGAGGGCCGGGTGGGAAAGAGCAGCACTGCTGCCAGGGAGGGAGGGCGGCATGCAGTTGTACCAGAAGAGCCTGGGGGGGGGCACTTTGTCTGAAGTGGAGGAAGGCCTCCTGCTGTAGGAGGGGCTGGACTAGAAGACCTCGAAGGTCCCTTCGAGCTCTATTGTGGATTGATTGAATATTGGAAATGGATATGAAGATGTGGGGACGGTAGGACAGGCATGGTGGGCACGTTGGCGTGCATAAAATGTACCCATGTGCCTACTGGCCCCATTTATTCGTATCCATTTCCTGTATTCATAATCATGTTTATATTTCTATCTATTTTATACATGCTTGATATAATAAAATAAATTATTATTTTTTTTAAAAAGAGACCGGCACTTTGTCTGAAGTGGGGGAGGGTCTCCTGCTCGAACAGGGGCTGGACTAGAAGACCTCGAAGGTCCCTTCCAGCTCTATTGTGGATTGATTGATGGATGGGCTTGTGCTGGAGAGCGCGTGGCTGTGTCATCCCAAGGAGCCTCCGAGGGAAGGCAGCCTACTTGGGAAGCCCTTCCTTTCAGTCACGCCTCCCTCCGCCCAGGGACGGCTGCGGACAGCGCCCTCCCTGAGAACGGATCAGCCTGGCAGGTCTGGGCGTTGCACAACAGGCAGCCACACCCACAACAGAGACACCTGCGTACAGACAGACGGACAAAGAGGGGCTGCCAGGATCCTTGGCTTGCTTGCAAGGAGCATTGCCGATCTGGAGCGCCAAATGGGAGCTGGATGGGAGGCCACCAGGAGATCCAGAGGCTCAGCCAGGGGAAGCATCCACCTGAAAAAGGTAAATGATTTTGGTAGGTTCATGAAATCTGCTCCCCCAACCCCCCTCCAAGTCCAGTTCACCTCCAGAGAGCAGGGAGCAGCACCTAAGGTGGAGTCCGGATGGATGGGGTGCCACTAGGAAAGCCAAGCTGGGGCTGCATTGTTGAAAAATAGCCCAGGAATCCCACGGAGAAGCCCATGAAATCATGAACTGCCTCAAGGTTTTGGCTCAAAGGATATTTCCATTTTGTTTGCTTTCCTGGCGTCATCTAATTTGGGGTTGAGGTGGTGGTGGGGGAAAGATGGGGACCCTCCCTCCACACCCTGAAGGAGAAAGATGGCAGACGGTAATTGGTCAATTATCTGGATTGTGCAAAGATGTCATGTGGCTCATAGCACAGTGGGCATTATCGATTTGGCCTGATAAAGCTAATAAAAGCAATTTGAACTGCTTGGATTCACTCTAGCCAGCCTGTTGTGCTTTTTTTAAAAAACAAAACAAACCCCAAAACAATAGCATGGCTTGTTCACCGCAGAGAGAGAGGGGGGGAGGGAGGGAGGGAGGGAGGGAGGGAGGGAGAGAGGGGGGAGAGAGAGAGAGAGAGAGAGAGAGAGAGAAAGTAAAGAGGGGTAACAAAGAGAGAAAAACACAGAAAGGGAGAAATAGAGAGAAAGAGAAAGAAAGAGAGAAGGAGTAAGAGATAGAGATAAAGAAAGTGTAAGACAGACAGAGACAAAGCAAAAAAGCAACAGAGAAATGAGAGAAAGAGGGGAAGAGAAAGTAAGAGAGAAAGAGAAAGAGAAAAAGCAGGAGAGAAAGGAGAGAGAGAAAGTGAGAAAGAAAGAAGGAAGATAGAAGGAAGGAATGATAGGGGAAGAGAGGAAGGAAGGGAGGGAGGGAGGAAGGAAGGAAGGTTATCACCACCCAAGGACTCTTACCTGTCTCTTTCAGTTTAAACAGGTGTGCTGGAAGAAGGATGGGAAATCCTTCTTCCTCTCTTTCTCTTTCTCCTCCCAACTTCCCTCACAGGGTTGTTGTTGAGGGGGAAAAGGAGGGGGGAGATGAATTGGATACGTTCGCCCTCCTGACTTATTTGCAAAAATACAAAAGGCAGGATAGAAAATAAATAAATACCCCCCAAAATGCAACAATACAGATCCTTCTTTTCATTAAACTAGACATACCCAATTCCTGCCGCAGTTCTGGAGTAAGTTTTGGAATGTAACTTGTTAATCTTGCATAATTCGGACACATTCTCAGAAATGGAAGGGAAGAAAGATTTGCTGCCAGGCACCCCCTGGGCACCCCCTGTGAAGGGTTACCCTGAGACGCCCAATCCTTAGAGCCAAGGTGGCGCAGTGGTTAAAATGCAGCACTGCAGGCTACTGCTAGATCAGCAGGTCAGCGGTTCAAATCTCACCGGCTCAGGGTTGACTCAGCCTTCCATCCTTCCGAGGTGGGTAAAATGAGGACCCAGATTGTTGGGGGCAATATGCTGACTCTCTGTAAACCGCTTAGAGAGGCCTGAAAGGCCTATGAAGCAGTATATAAGTCTACTGCTATATATTGCTATCCTTGCTTGGGGCAGAGGGCGCCCTACATCCAACTGTTTGAGCCGTAGTTTGCAAGATTGAGGCTGGGAGGGGGTGGGAAGAGAGAAGGGAGGGGATCCGCCTAAGTCCTCAGTGGACCCTCGGTCTGATCTGGCTCTGGCAGCAACTCAGAACTGGAGGAGGAGGAGGAGGAGGAGGAGGAGGAGGAGGAGGAGAGAATGGAGAGGAGAAGAAGAGAAGGAAGAGGAGGAGAAGGAGCAGAAGGAAGAGGAGGAGGAGGGGAAGAAGAGGAGAGGAGAGGAGGAGAGGAGAAGGAAGAGGAAGAGGAGAAGAGGAGGAGCAAAAGGAAGAGGAGGAGGAGAGGAGGAGGAGAAGAGAATGGAGAGGAGAAGGAAGAGGAAGAGAAGAAGAGGAGGAGCAGAAGGAAGAGGAGGAGGAGAGGAGGAGAGGAGCAGAAGGAAGAGGAGGAGGAAGAGGAGGAGGAGGAGAGAAGAAGGAAGAGGAGGAGGAGAAGAGAATGGAGAGGAGAAGGAAGAGGAAGAGAAGAAGAGGAGGAGCAGAAGGAAGAGGAGGAGGAGGGGAAGAAAGGAGGAGAAGGAAGAGGAGGAGAAGAGGAGGAGCAGAAGGAAGAGGAGGAGGAGAGGAGGAGGAGGAGAAGAGAATGGAGAGGAGAAGGAAGAGGAGGAGAAGAAGAGGAGGAGCAGAAGGAGGAGGAGGAGGAGAGAATGGAGAGGAGAAGAAGAGAAGGAAGAGGAGAAGAAGAGGAGAAGAAGGAAGAGAAGGAGGAGAGGAGGAAGAGAAGAGAATGGGGAGGAGAAGAGAAGGGAGGAGAAGAAGAGGAGGAGGAGGGGAAGAGGAGGAGGAGGAGGAGGAGGAGGAGGAGGAGGAGGAGGAGGAGGAGGAGGAGGAGGAAAATGAAGAGTAGTAAGTATTGGTTATTAACATCCAGAGAAGGAGTATGAAGCACAGTGACTGATGATCTCTGGAGGCCCCAGCTGGACTTTCCCCCTCCTTTGACTCTCCCCAAAGACCCTCTCCAGCCTCCATGGACCAAGACTGAGAGAGCTAAAACTGCCCCCCTATTTCTTCCCACCACAAGTAAGCCCTAACAACCCAGAGGGGAGATCTCCTCCTAGATCTCCTCCTAACGCCCCAGTAAGGCAGACACGCATGGACACGTATGTGCTGGAGCTGGGGCTCCTCGGCCTGGAATCCCCTCTCCGGGTGCCAGAAGATTAGCAGCTGCCTGGACAGGGAGAGGAACACACGTCAGACCCCCCCCCCCCGCCCCAGATCCATCTCAGCAGCTGCCTCCCTGTGTGGACAGGGGGCATTAAAGGAGGGAGCCCAGGCAAGGCCTCCCATCGGATGGACGGACGGACGCTTCTATGCCAGGCTGGGGAGCCAGCAGCCAGCCAAGCCCGGGGATGGGGTTTCGTGGGGGGGGGTCTATTTAGACAGGAGAGTTTGATTGAGGCTGCCAATCAAGGCCCCCCCCTCATAAGGAGACCTCAGCCCCCCCCTTCCCCTGCAGCTCCTGTGTGCAGCAACACAAGAAAGCCTCACGTCTTGCTTTAGGACGGACGGGAAAAGGAGACGGGTTGGACTGGAGAACCTTCAGCATCGCTTCCAACAATATATTATTCTTCTTTCTGTCATGTCACGTATCCCTCAAGCAACAAGCAGGCAGGGGGTTGGACTAGAAGACCTCCAAGGTCCCTTCCAATTCTGCTATGCTCTTATTCTGTTTTCATATACCAGAACAGCTGCTGGAATGGAGTCTGTTGAATCTAGGGAAGAGAAGGACCAGGGGTGACATGATAGCAGCCTTCCAATATTTGAGGGGCTGCCCCAAAGAGGAGGGGGTCAACTTATTCTCCAAAGCCCCTTAAGGCAAGAAAAGAAACAATGGATGGAAACTAATCAAGGAGAGAAGCAACTTGGAACTAAGGAGGAATTTCCTAACAGTGAGGACAATTAACCAGTGGAACAGCTTGCCACGAGAAGTTGTAGGCGCTTCATCACTGATGGTTTTTAAGAAGAGACTGGACAGTCACTTGTCTGAAATGGTGGGGTCTCCTGCTTGAGTAGGGGGCTGGACTAGAAGACCTCCAAGGTCCCTTCCAATACTGATTGATTGAACTACTGTCCAAAATGGTGGAGGGTCTCCTGCTTGAGCAGGGGGCTGGACTAGAAGACCTCCGAGGTCCCTTCCAATACCGATTGATTGAACTACTGTC
The DNA here is from genome assembly GCF_009769535.1 of Thamnophis elegans. NCBI lineage: Eukaryota > Metazoa > Chordata > Lepidosauria > Squamata > Natricidae > Thamnophis > Thamnophis elegans. Next base: position 79,165,163 of record NC_045548.1, on the reverse strand, counting down.
CAAAATGGTAGAGGGTCCCCTGCTTGAGTAGGGGGCTGGACTAGAAGACCTCCAAGGTCCCTTCCAATACTGATTGATTGAACTACTGTCCAAAATGGTAGAGGGTCTCCTGCTTGAGCAGGGGGCTGGACTAGAAGACCTCCGAGGTCCCTTCCAATACTGATTGATTGAACTACTGTCCAAAATGGTAGAGGGTCTCCTGCTTGAGCAGGGGGCTGGACTAGAAGACCTCCAAGGTCCCTTCCAATTCTGTTAGAAGACCTTCTTCTAAACACTTCTTAAGCAAGGGAGGGTGGTCCCTTTTCTCAGAAGCTGGTCTCGGGATTTTATTCTTATTTCTAAATTGAATCCATTCAATCTATTCTGTTCTATTCAATTCAAGTGCAGGATGAATGGTTCTGGAACTAGGTCCGTCTAAAGTAGGGAAGGACTAGGGGGTGACATGATAGCAGTCTTCCAGTATCTGAGGGGCTGCCACAAAGAAGAGGGAGGTCAGCTTATTCTCCAAAGCATCTCAAGGCAGGACAAGACACAACGGATGGACACTAATCAAGGAGAGAAGCAAGCTGGAATTAAAGATAAATTTCCTGACAATGAGAATAATTAACCAGTGGAACAACTTGCCTCCAGAAGTCTCCTGCTTGGGCAGGGGGTTGGACTAGAAGACCTCCAAGATCCCTTCCAACTCTGTCGTTCTAAACACTGACCTCAAGACACCAGGTCAAGCTTTCGTCCCTAGAAATGTCTCCGAAGGGCGCCATCGCCCCTTGACGGCTGAGTGTGCCAAGAGCCCGAGCAGGGTGCTAGGGACACTCAACACCGTCACTGAAAGAGAAACCACCCCAATTCCCAGCCCGAGGGCTCCGGGGAAGGGGAGAGGCTGCACCTGGGAATGCTGGCCCCGAAGGCAGGCAGGCAGGCAGCGGAGGCCAGGCCAAGCCAGATCGCCTTTCAAGCACCCGCTGGAGCAAGTAGGTGTCCCCAAGATGACTTTTCTGTGCTGGGAAGATTTGAGGCCGGGGCCTCCTTGGGGTGTCATCAAGAACCCCACATCAGAGGTGGGTCTTCAGCAGGTTCTGAGCAGTTCTGGAGAACCGGTAGCGGAGATTTTGAATAGTTCAAGAACCGGTAAATACTGGCTGGCCACACCCCATCTATTCTCTGCCTCCTGAGTCCCAGCTGATCGGGAGGGAATGTGGATTTTGCAGTATCCTTCCCCTGTCATGCCCACCAAGCCATGTCACACCCACCATGCCACACCCACAAAACTGGCAGTAAAAACATTTGAATCCCACCACTGGTTCAGACATTGTATGACTTAGCCAGGTAACCTCATCAGTGCTACAAGGGAATAGAGAAGGAGGTTTGCAAGGAATTGGAGAAGGAGAACTGAAGGGTCCTTGGTGCTTTCTGAGCTTGGTGGTTTCCATGCAGACCAGAGGGGCCATTCAGCAGGTTCTCACCAGTTCTGTAGAACCGGTAATGGAAATTTTGAATAGTTCGAGAACCGGAAAATACTACCTCTGGCTGGCCACGCCCCCATCTATTCTCTGCCTCCCGAGTCCCAGCTGATCGGGAGGGAATGGGGATTTTGCAGTATCCTTCCCCTGCCACGCCCACCAGTCCACGCCCACAGAATCAGTCGTAAAAAAGAAGATTGAATCCCACCCCCTGCCCCACGTGCCTCCCCAAATACAGGTAGTCCTCATCGTAACGATCGCAACTGAGCCCCAAGTTTCTGTTGCTAGGGGAGACAGTTGTTCAGCGGGTTCTGCCCCGTTTCGCGACCTTCCTTGCCACAGCTGTCAAGAGAAGAGCTGCAGCTGTTAAGTTAGGAAGGTGATGGGGAAGGAAGCAGAGAAGGAAGGGAGGGAGGAAGGAAGGAGAGAAGGAAGGAAGGAGAGGAGGAGGGAAGGAAGGAAGGAAGGGAGGAGAGAAGGAAGGATCTCTCCTTGATTAGTTTCCACCCATTGCTTCTTGTCCTGCCCTCAGGTGCCTTGGAGAATAGCTTGACTCCCTCTTCTTTGTGGCAACCCCTGAGATATTGGAAGGCTGCTATCATGTCTCCCCTGGTCCTTCTTTTTGTTAATCTAGATCAGTGGGAGTCAACCTGGTCCCTACCGCCCACTAGTGGGCATTCCAGCTTTCATGGTGGGCGGTAGGGGTTTGCTGTAACTCTTGCTTTATAAATTTTATAAAGTAAAGTTACTTCCCTACTTTATAAATCACCATTAGTGTGGAACCGGTGGGCGGTTAGAAAATTTTACTACTAACAGAGATACAAAAGTGGGCGGTAGGTATAAAAAGGTTGACTACCCCTGATCTAGACCTACCCAGTTCCTGCAACTGTTCTTCATATGTTTTAGCCTCCAGTCCCCTAATCATCTTGGTTGCTCTTCTCTGCACTCTTTCTAGAGCAGTGTTTCTCAACCTTGGCGACTTTAAGTCCTGGGGACTTCAACTCCCAGAATCCCCCAGCCAGCACAGCTGTGCTGGCTGGGGGATTCTGGGAGTTGAAGTCCCCAGGACTTAAAGTCGCCAAGGTTGAGAAACACTGTTCTAGAGTCTCCGCATCTTTCTAACAACCCTTTTTGTTAACAGATTAACAGAGTTGGAAGGGACCTTGAAGGTCATCTAGTCCAACCCTCCTACCCAAGAAGGAGACCCTACACCATTTCTGACCAATGGCAGCCCAGTCTCTTCTTGAAAGCCTCCAGGGATGAAGCTCCCACAACTTCCGAAGGGAAATTCTGTTCCGTTGGTTGATTGTTCTCACTAGGAGGGGAGGGGAGGAAAGGAAAAGGGATAGGATGACTGATGATATTACCTAGTTTCAAGGAAACCACCAAGCTCAGAGAACACCTGGGACAAGGTTGGTGAATCTTTTCAGCACAAAGTGCCGGAATGGGAGCGTCTGTGCGCGCACATGCTGGAAACCGGAAGCGCAGCCCCTTTTGTGCGCATGCGTGCATCAAGATGTTCTTCTGGTTTCTAGCGCATGCGTGCACACCGGCCAGCTGGTCTTCACGCATGCCTGCGCACCAGAAACAGGAAGACCAGGTGGGCAGGTGGGAAACCCGAAGAGCAACGGGCAATGGCTGGCATGGCCCGAAAGACACCTCTTCATGCCACTTCCAGCATGCCTGTGATAGGTTCTCCCTCATGGACTTTGGGCCTCTTGCTTCCTTCCTGACCCTCTCTGGACAAAAACCCATTCTTCTTCCTGAAGTCAGCAGTGAGAGCCCCCCGTCCCCAGGCAAACAATTCCCTTCACCCTTCCCAAGGCCCATAAGTCTCTCTTGAACCTGGAGCCCCAACTTTGAGGAGCCAGAGGTACTCCATCGATTGTGCTTTCTCCTTTCCCTCCATCCCTTTGTTTTAGCATGATGTTTTATTTAAAGAAATGTTTAAAGACCTGTTTCAAAAACGAAGAGTGCAAAGTAAGATCCCTTCTTCCGTGGCTGTTGGTGCTTCCCAGGTCGGACAGAAAGGATCGGACGTGGAGGACTGATTTCTCTCCCCCCCCACCTCAACCAAGACGCCCTCTGAGAGGGTCATGAAAACGTATTTAAAGAAAGAGGAACTTACACACAGGAGCAGCCCCGGAGAGACGGGCGCTAATGAATACGGAGAAGACTTCAAGGCAACGGCAAGCGTTTGCTTCCTCATTAGCCGAGAGCCTCTTTTATTGGGGGGCTCCTGAGGTGGTGGGAGACTCCGCCAAAATTGATAGCTGCAATTTTCCGAGGCTGAGGTGATTTGTTCACCTCGGTTACGACGCCGTCGAGACCCAAATAATCCTCAGGCGCAGGAAGGAAAATTTACTCACAATATTCAGGATACGCAACAACCTGCTGTTGCAGGAAGGGGTAGAAATTATCCAGGAATTCGGCTCCAGACCTGCTAGGAATGGAGAGCTTGATTTGTCCTGAGCGGCGATGAAGGCCTTCTCCGGCCTGGTATCCTCCCGGAAATTTATTTATTTACTTTGTCAAACATGTATGAGATCCTCACAGGTAGAAGTATGAACATGGACATCAACGCAGAAAATGGGTACGCATAAATGGGGACAGTAGGACAGGGAGGCACTCTGGTGCGCTAATGCACACCCCCGTTATGGACCTCTTGCGAATGGGGTGAGGTCAACAGTAGAGAGTCTTAGGTTTAAATTATGGGGGTTTGAGGATGTAACAACGGAGTCGGGTAGAGCATTCTGGGCGTTGACCCCTCTGTGGCTGAAATCGTATTTTCTGCAATCGAGTTTGGAGCGGTTCACCTTGAGTTTCTATCGATTGTTTGCCCATGTATCATTGAGGTTGAAGCTGTAGTAGTCATTGACAGGTAGGACGTTGTAGCAGACAATTGTGTGTACTACGCTTAGGCCAGACCTTAATCGGCGTAGTTCTAAGTTGCCTAAGCGCAAAATTTCGAGCCTGGTGGCAAAAGGGATTCTGTTGCGAGCAGAGGAGTGGAGGACCCTTCTCGTGAAATACCTCTGGAGCCGCTCGATCCAGGCAGGCGAGCTGTATCCGAGAATTGGTCTGGCAAAGGTTTTGTATGCCCTGGTTAAACAGTGCAATATTCCCGGAGAAGAAGCTTCTCAAAATTAAGTTAACAGCTCTTAATGCCTTTTTTGCAATGCTGTTACAAGGAGGAGTGAGACTGCTTGAGAGAAGGACTCCTCGGTCTTGGTGCTAAGTCTTGACTTACTTGACTTAAGTCTTTAGCGTCGGTACGGCATCGCCAATCCCTTCGCTGTAGAGTCGCATGCATCGCGAACCATCGCCACCCATTGTTTGCGATTTTGAGCGGCAGTTTTGCCATCTCGTATGGTAAAATGGATTCGCGAGAGATCTTCTTCAATCAGCTTCATCCATGTTTTCCGTGGGGCGTTCTTATGCACCTTCCAGGTTTTGGGCACGGGTGCTTCAATGGTTATTTTGGGCCAGGAGTTGCTGTTCATTCTTCAAACGTGCCCTGTCCATCACATTCGGTTGCGCCTTACAAGTGTTTCGATGGTTGGTTGGTTCAGGCACAGTTTCCGTATATATATACGGAAACTGTGCTAAGTCTTGGGCAGATGTTGGCCATCAGCTCCATTCACACCTTGAGGAGTGTGGAGTTGGACATCTGTGGAAGGTGGGTCGACGGCCAAGAAGGCCAGAGGGTCAGCCATGGGGAAGTCCGACATCTCACGCTCCTCTGGTGACCCCGAGAGCTTGGCCGATGGAACGGACTTCCTCCGCATCAGAGGATGGTTGGGGACCCACATCAGAGACCCCAGACAGAAGGAGGGAATCGAGAGCCCCAGCGCTGACTGAGGCATGAGGGGAAATATGACTTGGTTTCTTTCTTTGAAAACAGAAGTTGCCTTCGGATGTCGTGGGAGCTTCGTCACTGGAAGCTTTCAAGAAGAGACTGGGCTGCCTTCAGAAATGGTGTAGGGTCTCCTGCTTGGACTAGATGACCTCCATGGTCCCTTCCAACCCTATTCATCTGTAAACTTTCTCAGAATAAGAGAAGGGACCTCGGAGGTCTTCTAGTCCAACCCCCTGCTCAAGCAGGAGGCTCTATGCCCGTGATGGGCACCCATGTCATCGCCAGTTGCTGATTTCCAGCACGCTGGACAGCTGGTCTTTGTGGCTGTCGGAGTGCTGGAAAATGGCCTGGAAACGGCCTGGAAAACAGCCCCCCAAAGCCATTTTTGAGCCATTTCCAGGCAGTTTTTCTGGCAGTTTTCAGGGCGTTTTGGGGCCATTTCCAAGCTGTCTTTCAAGCCAAAAATGCCCCCAAATGGACTGAAAACAGCCCAGAAAACGCACAGAAAACAGCTGGAAAATTGCCTGGAAAATGGCCAAAAAAACCAGCTAAAATACTGGTATGGGTGACCCGGTCAGCTAGTCTTCAGGTTTCTGGTGCTACGGCACACACGAAGACTAGCTGGCTGTGCATGTATGTGCCAGAAACCAGAAGACCAGCTGGCTGGGCCTGCATGCCTGTTTTTTGGCCGTTTTTTTGCCAGCTGGCCTTCAGGTTTCCAGTGCGCACATATGTACCTGCATGCACAAGCATTCGGGCCCTTGTGACCTCTAGGCTGGAGTACTGCAATGTGCTCTACATGGGGCTGCCCTTGAGGAGTATTCGGCGACTTCAGCTAGTCCAGAATGCAGCCGCGCGAGCGATTGTGGGTGCACCTCGTTTCACCCACGTAACACCTATCCTCCGCGAGCTGCGCTGGCTACCTGTCGATCTCCGGATACGCTTCAAGGTGCTACTTGCCACCTATAAAGCCCTTCATGGTAGTGGATCTGGGTACTTGAGAGACCGCCTACTGCCAATCACCTCCACTCGACCCATTAGATCCCATCGTTTAGGCCTCCTCCGAATTCCATCCGCTGGCCAATGCCGACTGGCCACCACACGGAGGAGAGCCTTCTCGGTGGTAGCCCCGACCCAATGGAACGATCTCCCCGTGGAGCTTCATACCCTCACCACCCTCCAGACCTTCCGCACAGCCCTCAAGATCTGGCTATCCCGCCAGGCCTGGGGCTAAAGACTGTAACCCGCCTGAATGGTATGAATGTTGCGTTTTAATCATGTACTGTCTTATATGTAAAAGTCTGTTTTCCCCCTCTTCCTTTGGATTGTGAGCCGCCCTGAGTCCCCCCAGGGAAAAGGGCGGCATACAAATAAACAATTCAATTCAATTCAATTCAATTCGGCTTTGGGCCCTCGGTGCCAAAAAGGTTCCCCATCGCTGCTCTCTGCCGTTTCAGATAGGTGGCTGTCCAATCCCTTCAAAACCTCCCATGATAAGAGCACAAGCACAACTTCTGGAGGCAAGAGGTTCCCCTGGCTAATTATCGTCCTCACTGTTAGCCAAGGGGCGTGGAGCAGGGGTGAAACGCTTCCGGTTCGTGCTGGTTCGCTAGAACCGGTAGCAAAAAATACTTTTAAAAAGTTAAAAAAAAAACCCATTCTGACGATCGCACAGCTGCGCTTCGGAACTTTTTTTTTTTTTTTTACTTTTAAAGCATTTTTTTAACAAGTTCTCCGGAAACATGGGGGTGGGGTGTCCGTTTTTGCTCCCAGCAGCCTGCTAGGCAAAAAACAGAGAGTGGGGGAGTGTTGTGAAGGAAGGAAGGAAGGAAGGAAGGAAGGGAGGGAGGGAGGGAGGGAGGGAGGGAGGAAGAAAGAAAGAAAAAAAGAAAGGAGAAAGAAAGAGAAAGAAAAAGAAAGAAAAGAAATGAAGGGAGGGAAAAAGGAGAGGAAGGAAGGACTACAAACCTGGCACTAGACGCAGCTTCAGAGGATAACCCAGGAAGGGACCTGGAAGTCATCTAGCCCAACCCTGCTCCAGCAGGACATTGTTAAAGTTTCTGTCTTTTGATCCCCGTTACATCATTATATAGCCACACCCACCCAGTCACATGACCCCCACCAAGCCACGCCCACAGAACCAATAGGGGAGGGCCTTCTCTGTTGCAGCTCTGGCCCTCTGGAACGACCTCCCCGTCGAGATCTGGACCCTTACTACCCTCTCGGCCTTCCGTAAAGCTATTAAGTCCTGGCTGTTCCGGCAGGCCTGGGACTGTTGAAGTATCCAGCCCCACTTTAATTATGAATGTTGTTGTAATTTTAAATTGTTGTATTGTCTTATATATCCCCCCTCCCTTTTTTATTGTAAGCCGCCCGGAGCCCTTCGGGAGTGGGCGGCATACAAAACCAATAAATACAAATACAATAGTAAAAAAAAAAAGATTTCACCCCTGGTCTGCGACCTTCCTGGAAGGGACTTTTGTGTTGTGGACTGGGGATAGACGAGAAGAGCCGAGGTGGCGCAGAGGTTAGGGTGCAGTACTGCAGGCCACTTCAGCTGACTGCTATCTGCAGTTCGGCGGTTCAAATCTCACCGGCTCAAGGTTGACTCAGCCTTCCATCCTTCCGAGGTGGGTGAAATGAGGACCCGGATTGTTGGGGGCGATATGCTGACTCTGTAAACCGCTTAGAGAGAGGGCTGAAAGCCCTATGAAGCGGTATATAAGTCTAACTGCTATTGCTGTAGACGATGCCGTATCCCTTCCGCTCCCTTGATGGAGGGCTGTTCAGTTTGGACACTGATGGCCTCTCTGACAAGTGGCCTCAACCGTCCTCAGTTCCACGAAAGCTCCGCCCCCATTTGCACCCCTCGGGGCCTCGTAATGAATTCTTTTATTAAATTGATATGCTGCTCGTCTTCTGGCGACACCGAGCGGCTTGAGAGTCAACTACCAGAGTTGGGCGTTCCTTGATTGGGGTTAATCGGATTTTCTTCGGGGTGAGGGGGTCTTTTGCTGTTTTTGTCCCTTAAGAGACACAAACCATCAACCAGGAAACAACAGCTTAATCAAGGAACCACTAGGAAAATCCCACGGACACTGGGTGGAGTGAGCCACGTGGATATAAACAAACCCCACTCCATTGTAGCACTGATGATGTTACCTAGTTGGGTCTTGAAATGTTTGCAAGAAAACCACCAAGCTCAGAGAGCACCAGGGACCCCGCAGTCCTCCTCCTCCTCCTCCTCTTTTCCTTGTCCTCCTTTTCTTCCTCCTCCTTCCTCCTTTCCACAACTTCCCTCTCGTCTAGCACCAATGACGTTACCTAGTTGGGTCATGAAATGTTTGCAAGGAACCCCCCCAGGGGTTGCAATTGTCATGGAGAAATCCTGAATCGGATGCCAAGCTTGCAACAAGCTTCGTCCCCAGCTGGATCCCAGTAAGAACCAACTGGTAGCCGGTTCCTGGAGCAGAATGCTGGTTTAGATGAGACCAGGATGCTCTTAGGGATGAGGTGGCTAAGAAGCTGAGCTTGTCGATCAGAAAGGTCAGCGGTTCGAATCCCTAGTGCTGCGTAACGGAGGGAGCTCCCATTACTTGTCCCAGCTTCCGCCAACCTAGCAGTTCGAAAGCACGTAAAAAATGCAAGTAGAAAAATAGGAACCACCTTTGGGAACAGCGTTCCGTGCGCCTTTGGCATGTAATCATGCCAGCCACATGACCACGGAGACGTCTTCGGACAGCGCTGGCTCTTCGGTTTTGAAACAGAGATGAGCACTGCCCCTAGAGTCGGGAATGACTAGCACAGACTAGACCAGTGTTTCTCAACCTTGGCCACTTGAAGATGCCCGGACTTCAACTCCTAGAATTCCACAGCCAGCATTCGCTGGCTGGGGAATTCTGGGAGTTGAAGTCCGGACATCTTCAAGTGGCCAAGGTTGAGAAACACTGGACTAGACTTTAAGATGCTCTTATCTGCAGAGAGCAATTCTGCCCCACCCACCCCCCAGTGCTTTTCAAGACGTTTTCCTGGAGAACCAAGGACCAAGTGCCAACTTGCCCCACCCAGATGGGGCAGCCTCTCCTGAAAACCCGCCCGGCTGGCTTCCCTTATGCAAAAAAGCAAGTTTCAAAAAGCAAGGCTCTTTGATCAGGCAGCCGCGCTCAGCTCTATCGGGAACGCCGACAAAGACAGGACCTTAAATCACGGAGATAAAGCAACGGAGAGGGAGACATAAAGGCAGCCCGATCGAAGGGGAGGGGGCTGCTAATCGCCCCCTCGCTGCAGCCCTCCATCCCCGGGACGAGGGGCAGGGAAGTGCCGAGCGTGGCAGATTGCGCCTCTCTTCCCAATCAATCTTTTATTAGCTCCGCGGCTGCTCGGTGGGGATGAGCGGAGCTGAATCACCGGTGGTGGTGGTGGAGGGATGGAGAGGGAGGGAGAAGAAGAGTCGGCCTTTGGCTGCTGGCAGCCGGGGAAGGATGGGGCAGGGAGGCTGGATCCAAAGAGAGGAGGAGGAGGAGGAGGAGGAGGAGGAGGAGGAGGAGGAGGAGGAGGAGAGGAAGGAGGAGGAGGAGGAGGAGGAGGAGGAGGAGAGGAAGAAGGAGGAGGAGGGGTAAGAAGGAGGAGGAGGAGGAGGAAGAGGAGAAGGAGAAGAAGGAGGAGGAGAGGAAGAAGAAGGAGGAGGAAGAGGAGGAGGCATCCTTTGCTCACTCGCGATGCGACCTTGTGGGGTCACGGAAGGTCTTCAAGAGAACCACCGAGCTCAGAGAGACACGAGGACTTCTACCGTCCTCCTCCTCCTCTCTGAAAACCAAACTCCCTTCCAAGACTGATGATGTTCCCTAGTTGGGTAATAAAAAGTCTGGAAGAGAAGCATCAAGCTGCGAGAGCACCAAGGACCCCATCATCTTCCTCCTCCTCCTCCCTCCTGTATTCTGCAAACCCCTCTCCTTTCTAACACTGATGATGTTATCTAGTTGGGTCATGAAACATCTGCACAAAAACAAGCAAGCTCAGAGACCCCCCAGGACCCCCCAGTCCTCCTCCACCAACCTCCCTGTTTTCTAGCACTGATGATGTTACTTAACTGGGTAAGGAAAAGTCTGCAAGAAAACCACCAAGCTCAGGCTGTCATGCCCGCAAACCATCTTTTACCTTTGGCCTTCAGGCCTGCCACACTTTCTACTATTTTCTATCGTGGGGAAATGGGAGGGGGATTATATGGAGTTAAGACTCTATGTAGTCATCACAACATTCTTCTTAGAAAGCCAAGGTCATCCTTTGTCTCTGCACCTGACCGGAACTGGATGGGTGGAAGCTGCCAGCGTGGCAGTGGGAGATGGGACCATGGGATGGACCTGGGGTGGGGGCGGAAGGGCAAGATCTTGAACTTTCATCCAGGTGGGGAAAACCAGGAAGCCTTCAGATTCACGTTTTCCCAGATGGGCCAACGTGGCTCTCTTCATAAATTGGAACTCTGAGGAATCCTTTGCCTCGGACTCTGATTTAATTTTGGATGCTATTTGGAACCCGGACATTAACCTGAATCTTCATATAACCCCCCTTCCTATTTTCCCACTTAGGCACCTAGGATGTCCCTGTTCTCCTCCTCCTCCTCTTCTTTCATCTAGTCCTGCTACAAAAGCCCCCCCCCCCTCTAAGACTGATGAGGTTACTTAGTTGGGTAACATCTTCAAAAAAAACAGGTGTTCTCAGAGAGCACCAAGGTCCTCACCATCTTCTTCCTCCTCCTCCTCCTCCTCCTCCTCTTCCACACCACAAACCCTACTCCCCTGTAGCACGGATTGTGTTGCCTAGTTGGTTAATGAAACATTGGCAAGAAACCAAACAAGTTCAGAGACCCCCAAGAACCCCACAGTTTTTTTCCTCCTCCTCCTCCTCCTCCTCCTCCTCTTTGTCTTCTCTTTGTAAGAAATGCACCTTGTCAACAAGTGTGAACATTTTGCTTGCATTTATGTGTATTAAAAGCATCCAGACAGGTCTACGTTACAAATGGCTAGGAGTCCAAAGCTGGGCAGGAACCGTTAAGGAAAGCTCGCAAAAGAGGAGAGGTTGCAAATCCTCCAGCTTGTATTTTTTTCCCCAGAGCGGAAAGAGAGAAAAAAAATTAAAATCAGCTTTGCGTTTCTGCAAAATCTCGTTTCTTTCCGGCCAAAGGCTCTCTCTTTGCTGCCCCATTTGTCCAACACAAAGTATCTGGGATGCTACACCCACAGCGATTAACCCCGCCCCCCTCCGTTGCCCCTCGGCTTGTGCTATTGAAAACCCCCAACCACTGGTGCAGAAAGGAAAGCCAAGGGGGCAGGGGGAGCTGACCGGCCAGGGCGGCCGAGAGGGAGGCACCCTCAGGAGAAGGGGGGTTGCGGGCTGCTTGCTTAGGGAAAGGGGGGGGGCTCAGAACTGAGCGAGGGTCTCTTGAAAGGCGCCCACCAGTCTTATCCAGCGGAAGGAACCCAAATGCGGCCTTGGCAGCTGGATTTGGGGAGCGTGGGAAAGGGGAGCGTTCCTTTCTCGCGACCGTAAAAACCACAAAATTTGGGGTGCTGGAGACGGGGGGGGGGTCTTGGTGCCGGCGTCAGTCCTTGCTGAAGGGGTGTGTGTGTTGTGTTGAGGTCCTGGCTTGCCCCCCCCCCCCCTCGCTGCTTCAGCCTGGCATTGCTCTGAGGTAGTTGCCGGGGAGGACACCCGATCCCTGAGAAAGAGCGAGCGAGTCAAAAACTTCGTGGCCAGTCAGCCTTCGGTGTTGGCAGGAGGAGGCGTCACAGCCTGGGCTTGATCTGCAGGGGCTTTCCTAGAAGGGGGGGGGGGAGAAAAGAGAGGAGGAGGTCAGCTCTCAGAGTGGAGGAAAGCAGGCAGAGAAAAACCCGTGACTCCTCTTTCCCATCCTTTATTAAACCCGCCTCTTTCTCTCCAGGTGTGGCACAGGCTTTCCTGACCACATCTGGAGAGATGGAAGGTCAGCCCTGCCCCCTTCCCCCAGGTCAGGGCACTCCATCTCCTCCAGTCTTTCTTTCTCTTTCTTCCTTTCTCTCTCTTTTCTTCCTTTCTTTTCTTTCTCTCTTTTCTTTTTTCTTTCTCTCTCTCTCTCTCTTTCTTTTTCTTTCTTTCTCTCTTTCTTTCTTCCACCTGTCTGTCTGTCTGTCTGTCTACCCACCCACCCAGCCAACCAAACCCAATCCAATCCAATTGAACCCAATCCAACTTAACTCAACTCAACCCAACCCAACCAATCCGATAGAATTGAACTGAACCAACCCAATCTAATAGAATCCAATCCAGTCCAGTTCAATCCAACCCAACCAATCCAATCCAATTGAATCCAACCTAACCCAACTCAACCCAACCAATCTGATAGAATCCAATTCAATTTAACTCAACCAACCCAATCTAACAGAATCCAATCCAGTCCAGTTCAATCCAACCCAACCAATCCAATCCAATTGAATCCAACCCAACCCAACCCTAATCAACCCAACTGAATCAACCCAACCCAACCCATCTGATAGAATCCAATTCAATTGAACTCAATCTAATAGAATCTAATCCAGTCCAATAGAATCCAACTCAACCCAACCCGAATCAACCCAACTGAATCAACCCAACCCAACCCAACCAATCCAATAGAATCCAATTCAATTGAACTCAACCAACCCAATCTAACAGAATCCAATCCAGTCCAGTTCAATCCAGCCCAACCAATCCAATCCAATTGAATCCAACCCAACCCAACTCAACCCAACCAATCTGATAGAATCCAATTCAATTGAACTCAACCAACCCAATCTAATAGAATCCAATCCAGTCCAATTGAATCCAACCCAACCCAACTCAACCCAACCAATCTAACCATGGCTGGGAGAGAAATGCCCTGAGCTGTTTTTTGCAACCTCAGCAAAAGGACAGGCGTGACCCTCCACAGCTCTCTAGGAGGAGAAGCAGCCATACCCTAAAGATACTTGGGGTACTGGAAGCAGGCGGGGCAGGAACCTGAGGGAGATGGGCTGGTCTGGTCCCAGGAGCCAAACATGAGATGGGAAGCTGCTGTGGCTCGGTAGGAGCCTTTGGAGCTGCTATCAGGGAGTGGTTTCAGGATGCTCACAGGAGAAAATAACAAGCAGCTGTGGCTCGTTAAGGATCTCCTCCTGTGGATAAAAGACTGCCACGCCTTAGTTGTTGCCTTCGTTGCAGAAGTCAACGTTCCTTCATTCCGTTCCTGCTCTAGTCTAGGTTTCTACTTCGTGTTCATGATTCAAAGAAGCACTTGGATAAGTGATTTGCTTTCTGTAAACCTGGTTTGCTGTGAGAGTTTTGTTTTTGCATTTGCTGTTTAACTTTTTGCCAGAGAATTTATCTATGTTTATTTTGGGCTGGCAGCCAGCAAAAGCCGGGACTGATAAAGACATTCCTTTGCAAGCTGTGTGTGGCTGTCGTTTCTGAACAAGCAAGGTGGGGGGGGTGTCAGAACAGGAAGCTGCTTCTGCACATCTGGCTGAAAGCCCCTCCCTCCCCCAAAGACTGAAGCCCCAGACCCATCAGCAGAAGGCCCTCCTCTGGCAGAGCCAATGCTAGGGACCTTGAGCAGGGACCAACCCTGTGGCTGAAGCTCAGAAACAAGCAGAACTGACCCCTGCCAGTAGCCTCCCTGACTCCTAGATGGGCACCCTGCCCTATTTCCTGGCAGGATTGGAGACCCTGGAAATACTCCTCAACTTACGACCACTACTCAGCCCCAGAGTTCCATCGCTCAGCGAGACAGTTGTTAAGCGAGCTTGGCTCCGTCTTACCACCTTTCCCGCCACCATTGTTAAGCGAATCGCTGCCGTTGTAAAGATAGCGACACAGTTGTTCAGCGAATCTGAGACGGCCCCGCTGACTTGGCTCGCCCAAAGGTCGCAAAAGGGGATCGCGTGTGACACACACACACACATCCCGGGGACACTGCGACTGTTGTAAATATAAACTGGTTGCCAAGGGTCTGGATTTTGATCACGAGACCCTGGGGATGCTGCAACGGTCGTTAAGTGTGAAAAAAGGTCATAAGTCACTTTTTTTAAAGTGCCAATGTCATTTCGAACGGTTGCTAAAGGGTCCGCTGCCGTAAGTCAAGGACTACCTTTCTGCGAAGAAGAGGCCAGGGGGACCAGAGAGCTTCCCCTGGGCAGGAGGAGAGGATGAGGCTGATGGGTGGAGAGAGTGGCCTTTGCTCCAGCTGCCTTCTAAATCTTGCCTAAGCAAACTTTGGGTAGCCGAGATTTACGACTTTTCAGCTAATTTATGTAAAATAAAGAGGGCCCGCTTAGCATCTTTCCACCCTTAATATAACAGCCATACATGGGGGGGGGGGGGGGAGTCACCAGAGACGGGGCCATTACTCACCCGGCAAGAGAGACAGTGGCCAGAAATAGCCAGCCCCATCGCTGTGCCACTCTCTCCCCCTGGCAGGAAGGCCTTAGGCCAGTGTTTCTCAACCTTGTCAACTTGAAGATGTCTGGACTTCAACTCCCAGGATTCCCCAGCCAGCTGGCTGGGGAATCCTGGGAGTTGAAGTCCAGACATCTTCAAGTTGACAAGGTTGAGAAACACTGGCCTAAGGCTTTCAGGACCCCAAAGGGCCACGAAGAGAACAGTAAGTAAAATCATAGGTCTGGGAGGGAGTGGGAGTTTGAGGAATGATGGAGGAGGAGGAGGAGGAGGAGGAGGAGGAGGAGGAGGAGGAGGAGGAGGAGGAGGAGGACGACGACTGTGGGGTTTTCTGAGCTCACTTATTTTTTTGCAGACGTTTTATTACCAGACTGAGTAACACCATCAGTGCTAGGAGGAGGGGGCTGGGAGGTGTTGCTCCCATTTTATATACCATGGCTTGCCTGTATCCTTGGCAATTCTTGATGGGGTGTTGTTTATTGCTTTCAACTCAAGAGCAGCCTAATCAAGGAACAACACCCCCCCCCCCTCCCGAGACTGACAGGACCAGCCCCCTGTCTATAAATGCAGGGAATTCTGGGAGTTGAAGTCCACCCACCTTAAAGCTGCCAAGCTTGGGAAAGAAGGACCTAAGTGACGAAAAACAGACTAAGGTGCTGGGAGTATCACCTTTTTCAACCTCATTTTACTCCTTCATTTCTTATGAAGTTTCATAATTTCACAATAATGTTGTAATTTAGAATAATTGTACAATTATTTCGTTAAGTTTGTTATTCCTGCTTGTCCCCCCTGCCTCTCAAGCACGCCCCTGAGATTTCGGTTCTTGTCTCTGCTTTAGAGTTTGGCTTATAACCGTTTGAAAGTCTACACACACGCCTGTCCTTAACGGCCATTTCAATGGTGAGGTTCTTAAAATGGAAAATTTTAAGACAACAACCGTCCAACAAGGAGGAGGGCTGAGAGAGTCGAGACTACATTAGAGAAGAGGAGCTAAGACCTTGTTCGCTTCTAAGTGAAAAGAAAAGAGAGGAAAGGAAAGGAAAGGAAAAAAAGGAGGGAAGGAAGGAAAAGAGAAAGAGAAAGGAAAGAAAGGAAAGAAAGAAAAGAAAGAAAAGAAAAGAAAAGAAAGAAAAGAAAGAAAAGAAAGAAAAGAAAGAAATTAAAGGAAAGAAAGAGAGAAAGAAAAAGAAAAGGAAAAGAGAAAAATGGAGGGAGGAAGGGAGAGAAAAAGAAAGAAAAGGAAGGAATGAAGGAAAAGAAATAATGAGAGAGAGAAAGAAAAAAAAAAGAAATGGAAGGAACAAAGGAAGAGAGAAAGAAAAAGAAAAAAGAAAGCATGAGAAAAAGAAAAAGTGAGAAAGAAAGAAGGAAAAGAAATAAATGGAAGAAAGGAAAAGAAAGAGAAAGAGAAAGAAAAAAGAATGAGAGAGCAAAAGAAAGAGAAAGAAAGAGCAAAAGAGAAAGAAAGAAAGAGCAAAAGAGAAAGAAAGAAAGAGCAAAAGAAAGAGAAAGAAAGAGCAAAAGAGAAAGAAAGAAAGAGCAAAAGAAAGAGAAAGAAAGAGCAAAAGAGAAAGAAAGAAAGAGCAAAAGAAAGAGAAAAAAGAGCAAAAGAGAAAGAAAGAAAGAGCAAAAGAAAGAGAAAGAAAGAAAGAAAGAAAGAAAGAACGAAAGGAAGGAAGGAAGGAAGGAAGGATGGTAGGTAGGTAGGTAGGTCCTGGGGCCCACTCCTCATAAATGCAATTATGCTCTTGCAAAGATTTAGCCATGGGTGCAGGTCCCCGCGCAGAGTCCCGTGACCGAAGTGACACCTCAGCGTGTGCCTCCCCTTCTCCCCCTTCCGACAAACGCGAGAATGCTGGGGAAAGATCCCAATTGCCAGGATTGATGTCCTCGGAATCAATACGGGTCCTGCGCAAAGGGAAAGGGAAGCAGAGGCTAATCTGAATGAGTAATCATTTTGAAACGCAGCCCCATCTATTTCATGCCAGGCCAGCAAATGAGGGAAAATCCAGGAGGCAGAAGCCCCGGGACGGCTGAGCGAGCAGCCCGCAAGCCCCCTCCTCCTTTAGCAAGGAGTTCTCACAGATTAAAGGGGCTGTCAGGCCCTCAGCCCTCTTTTCTTCTGGGTCTTTGGCCTGCCACACTTTCCATTCTTCTACTATGCCTTTTCTATGGTGGGAAAATGGGAGGGGGGATTTTACGGAGTTAGATGCTACGTAGCCATAACAACATTCTTTCTAGAAAACCAAGGTCATCCTTTGTCTCTGCACCTGACAGGAACTGGATGGGTGGAACTGCCAGCATGGCAGTGGGAAATTGCACCATGGGATGAACTTGTGTGTGTTTGTGTGTGGGGGGCAAGATCTTGAACTTTCAACTGGGTGGGGAAAATTAGGAAGCTTTCAGATTCGGGTTTTCCCAGATGTGCCAACATGTCTCTCTTCATCAATTGGAACTTTGAGCAATACTTTGTCTTGGACTCTGATTTAATTTTGGATGCTATTTGAAACGCTGACATTTGCATTTCTGGGCAGCCCAAAAGATATCCAGCTGTCAGCGGAGCAAGGATGGGGAAACCCTGGATGTGAACTCGACTAGGAATTGGTTCAGTTCGGTTCACAACAATGAGAGGACCCATTTGATAGGGCACAGGTGAGACCACACCTGGAATCCTG
>NC_045548.1:79125651-79147625 GCF_009769535.1 Thamnophis elegans | reverse complement strand
CACACACACACACTTTCTAATTTTTCACGTCTTCCTGAAGACCGTCAGCACGAAAGGATGGGATGGTGGAATTGGCCCACTCGGCTATGCTTTTAATTAACTCAGCCTCTGGGCCCTCCTGGAGCATTAGCTACTCTGCGAATGCCAAATCCCCTCTGAGGAGGAGGAGGTTGTTGCAAGGACTCCGGAGTGTCCCCAGATCTCTCCGGCAATTTCAGCGCTTTGGATGGAGGAGAAGGGAGGGCAGCCTTCCCCGGGTGCAGCCTGTCAGGCCTGGAAGCCATCGTTTGCCTCGGGCCTTCTGGCCTGCCCCATCTCCTGCGGTGGGAAAATGGGAAGGGGGATTATATGGAGATGGGGAGATATAGAGTCTAAATCACATTCCTTTCTCTGCAGAGTCAAGGACATCTTGCCCTGCACCTGGAGGGGCGTGACTGGGAGGCATCTCCAGTTGGGTGGGTGCGTTGATTGGGCCATGGGACGGACATGTGGGTGCTGGACAGGGGCTTGGACTTTCCTTTGGGTGGGGAAAACCCGGAAGCTTTCAGATTCGGGTTTTCCCAGATGTGCCAATATGACATCTGAGACAAAATGGAACTTTGAGGAACCTCAAAGTCTTCTTTCGCTTTGGGGGGGCTGCTCGGAACACCGACAAAGGCAGCCTGTCAGGCCTGCAGCCCTCTTTTCTTCTGGGCTTTTGGCCTGCCCCACTTCCTATTATTCTGCTATGCCTGTTCTATGGTGGGAAAATACGGAGTTAGATGCTATGCAGCCATAACAACATTCTTTCTAGAAAGCCAAGGTCATCCTTTGTCTCTGCGTCTCTGCACCTGACCGGAACTGGATGGGAGGAAGCTGCCAGCATGGCAGTGGGAGATGGGACCATGGGATGGGCTTGTGGGTGTGGGGGGCAAGATCTTGAACTTCCAACCGGGTGGGGAAAACCGGGAAGCTTTCAGATTCGGGTTTCCCCAGATGTGCCAACATGGCTCTCTTCATCAATTGGAACTCTGAGGAATGTTTTTCCCCGGACTCTGATTTACTTTTGGATGCTATTTGGAACCCTGGCATCCCTTTCGTGCCATTCTGGCAATTCATTCACTGAAGAACAAGAAGCAACAGATGGGAACCGATGGAGGAGAGAAGCAATTTAGAACTGAGGAGGAATTTCCTGACAGTTAGAACAATTGATCAGTGGAACCAAAATTGCCTCCAGAAGTTGTGAATGCCCCAACACTGGAAGCCTTTAAGAAGAGGTTGGATAGCCATTTGTCTGGAACGGTATAGGGTTTTCTGCTTAGGCAGGGGGTTGGACTAGAAGGCCTCCAAGGTCCCTTCCAACTCTGCTATTGTATTGTATTGTATTGTATTGTATTGTTGTATTGTATTGTATTGTATTGTATTGTATTGTATTGTATTGTATTGTATTGTATTGTATTGTATTGTATTGTAAGGACTAGGGGAGACATGATAGCAGTCTTCCAATATCTCAGGGGTTGCCACAAAGAAGAGGGAGTCAAGCTATTCTCCAAGGCACCTGAGGGTAGAACAAGAAGCAATGGGTGGAAACTAATCAAGGAGAGAAGCAACTTAGAACTGAGGAGAAATTTCCTGACAGTGAGAACAATTAATCAGTGGAACAGAAGTTGCCTCCAGAAGTTGTGAATGCCCCAACACTGGAAGTCTTTAAGAAGATGCTGGATAGCCATTTGTCTGGAACGGTATAGGGTTTCCTGCCTAGGCAGGGGGTTGGACTAGAAGACCTCCAAGGTCCCTTCCAACTCTGCTATTGTATTGTATGTATGATGATGTATTCAACTCTGTTAATTCTATTAATTACGGGCTTTTATTCACCCCTGTTCCCAGAACTATTGAGGTGGCCAGGTAAAAGTTGGACAGTGAAGCAGAGCGGCTGAGCGCATCTCCTGCGCAAAGTAGGACATCGTCCCACCAATTAGCCCACCCAGCTCCCCCCACGCACAATAAACTCCTCTTTTATGGGCCCTGGAAGGAGGCTGGAGCCCGAAGGCAGCCGGGATAGGACTGAAACCTGAGCAGTTCGATCCGAACGTCAGTCGCCGGGGCTCCCCCGCCTGTCATCAGGAAGGGCTGCAGGACTTAACTTTGATTTGAGTGTTTATTTATTTATAATGGCTTTGGTCTGCTTTTCATTAAAAGTAATCCCAATGTAGGTACAATTAAGCAGGCCCCCAGCCATAAAGAGAGCTCTTGGAACAATGATGAGGAAGACAATATGGCCAGGAAGGGGTGGACAAATGGGCCATCGACAGGCGCAGAGAAGCAGCGGGATGGAGCACTAGAATGACAGAATGACAGAGTTGGAAGGGACCTTGGAGGTCTTCTAGTCCAGCCCCCTCCTCAAGCAGGAGACCCTGACACAATCATAGAATAACAGTTTGAAGGACGGACCTTAGAGGTCTTCTAGTCCAGCCCCCTCCTAAAAGGGGGAGACCCTTACAGAATCATAGAATGACAGAGTTGGAAGGGTCCTTGGAGGTCTTCTAGTCCAGCCCCCTCCTAAAAGGGGGAGACCCTTGCAGAATCATAGAATGACAGAGTTGGAAGGGACCTTGGAGATCTTCTAGCCCAGCCCCTCCTCAAGCAGAAGACCCTGACACAATCATAGAATAACAGTTTGAAGGACGGACCTTGGAGGTCTTCTAGTCCAGCCCCCTCCTCAAGCAGGAGACCCTTACAGAATCATAGAATGACCAGAGTTGGAAGGGACCTTGGAGGTCTTCTAGTCCAGCCCCCTCCTAAAAGGGGGAGACCCTTACAGAATCATAGAATGACAGAGTTGGAAGGGACCTTGGAGGTCTTCTAGTCCAGCCCCCTCCTCAAGCAGGAGACCCTTACAGAATCATAGAATGACAGTTTGAAGGACGGACCTTAGAGGTCTTCTAGTCCATCCCCCTCCTAAAAGGGGGGGGGACCCTTACAGAATCATAGAATGACAGAGTTGGAAGGGACCTTGGAGGTCTTCTAGTCCAACCTCCTGCTAGGTCAAAGACCCTATACAATCGAATGCAAATGGCTGCTCAATCTTCTTCTCGAAGACCTCCAGTAACGCAGCACCCACTACTTCTGGAGGCGAGGCGTCCCACTACTTAATTAACAGAATCACAGAGCTGGAAGGGACCTTGGAGGTCTTCTAGCCCAGCCCCCTGCCTGAGCAGGAGACCCCAAACCAGAGATGTGCAACCTCGGGAACTTTGAGACGTTTGGACTTCAACTCCCAAACTTGGCCAGCCGGCATGAGGGAACAGTAATAAAATTATATCGGAGCACATCATGCTATCCCCTTCCAACTTCTTTTCCAAGGCTCCAGAGGGCAGGACAAGAAGCAACGGATGGAAACTAATCTAGGAGGGAAGCCACCTGGAACGAAGGAGAAAGGTTCCTGACAAATTAATCCGTGGAACAGAAGTTGCCTCCAGAAGTTGTGAATATTCGCTCCATCACTGGAGATTTTTTAGAAGAGACTGGACAACCCTCTGTCTCGAACGGCACAGGGCCTCCTGCTCGAGCAGGGGGGTCAGACTAGATGACCTCCAAGGCCCCTTCCAACTCATTTACTCTGTGATTCTGATCAGACAGACACAAAGGAAAGGAAAGGAGACAAAAGGGCCCCTTCCAGCCAAACGCACATCCTTTCTTGAGTGCAGAGAATGTGCTGTCGTCAGCGTATGGGTTTTGTTTAGTGTGCAAGCGTGCGCCAGAGTCTTCACGAGGAGCCACTGGTGTGCGACAGGCCTTTCCTCATGCTGGAGACTGGCAAATTCTTACCCATCTTAATTCTGTCAATTTTTTTTTCCCTAAAGAAAACAAATGTCGGTCTAATGTTTTTTCAGGCACATATCAACAAATAGGACAGGCTGTTAACGGGGACGAATGCAGATGTTCCTTGATGTACCAATTTCCATTCCCGAGCGAGCTGTTTGTTAAGTGAGTGGTGTCCAGTCTTACGACCTTTTATGCCACGGTCGTTAAGCAACTCCCAGCTGTTGTTGCTGCTTTTGTTAGCAATGGACAGAAGCTGATCAAGGAGAGAAGCAACTCTCAGATTTCCTGACACTGAAAACAATTAACCCGTGGAACAGCTTGCCACCAGAGGTTGCGGGTGACCCATCACTGGATGTTTTTAAGAAGAGACTGGGCAATTATTTGACTAAGATTGTCTATCTTGGACAGGGGGTTAGAGCAGATGACCTCTGGGGTTCCCTTCCAGCTCTAGGTTTCTATGTTTCTGGATGGATGGATGGATGGATGGATGGATGGATGGATGGAAGGAAGGAAGGAAGGAAGGAAGGAAGGAGAGAAAGGGAGAAGGGAGGGAGGAAAGAAAGAAAAGGTAAGGAAGGAAAGAATGGGGGAGGAAAGAAATAAAGGAAAGATAAGGAGGAGAGAGGGAGGAAAGAAAGAAAAGATAAAGGAAGGATGGATGAAATGAGGGAGAAAGGGAGGAAAGAAAGAAAAGAAAAAAGGGAAGAAAGGAAGGAAGGAAGGAAGGAAGGAAGGAAGGAAGGAAGGAAGGAAGGAAGGAAGGAAGGAAAGAAGGGTGGAATCTCATCAGAGAGAGAAGCAACTTGGAATTAAGGAGAACTTTCCTGACAGTGAAAACAATTAACCAGTGGAACTGCTTGCCACCAGAGATTGTGGATGACCCATCACTGGAGGTTTTCCAGAAGAGACTGGACAGCCATTTCTCTGGGTTGGCATAGGGTCTCCTGCTTGAGCAGGGGGTTGGACTGGAAGACCTCCAAGGCAAGAAAGGTCGTAAGATGGGGCTAAACTCACTTAACAAATGTCTCATTTAACGACAGAAATTTTGGGCTCAATTGTGGTCGTAAGTCGAGGACTACCTGAAATCCCCTTCAAATTACCCCAGGCTAAGAAGGGCATCAAACCACCAACATTTGGTGCTCAAATCCAAAAGCAGCAACAGATGAGAAAATGGCCATGCAGCAGAATGGTTCCTCTTATCTTAAAGTGACTTATGGCCACAACTGAGGCCAAGATTTCTCTTGCTACGTAAGACATTCCTTAAGTGAATCCTGCCCTGTTTTACGACCTTTCTCGCCACTGTTGTTAAGCGGATCACTGTCGCTGTTCAGTTAGGAACATGGTTGTTAAGCGAATCCGGCTTCCCTGTTTGATTCTACTGGTTGGAAGGTCGCAAAAGGGGATCACAATACAAATACAATAGCAGAGTTGGAAGGGACCTTGGAGGTCTTCTAATCCAACCCCCCGCCTAGACAGGAAACCCTATACTGTTTCAGGCAAATGGCTATCCAACATCTTCTTAAAGGCTTCCAGTGTTGGGGCATTCACAACTTCTGGAGGCAAATTCTGTTCCACTGATTGATTGTTCTCACTGTCAGGAAATTTCTCCTTAGTTCTAAGTTGCTTCTCTCCTTGATTAGCTTCCACCTGTTGCTTCTTGTTCTACCCTCAGGTGCCTTGGAGAGTAGCTTGACTCCCTCTTCTTAGTGGCAGCCCCTGAGATATTGGAAGGCTGCAATCCTGTCTCCCCTGGTCCTTCTTTTCATTAAACTAGACACACCCAGTTCCTGCAACCGTTCTTCCTATGTTTTAGCCTCCAGTCCCCTAATCCTCTTTCTTGCTCTTCTCTGCACTCTTTCTAGAGTCTCCACATCTTTTCTACATCGTGGTGACCAAAACCGAATGCCATATTCCAAGTGCGGCCTTACCAAGGCATCATAAAGTGGTATTAAGACTTCACGTGATCTTGATTCTCTCCCTCTGTTGATGCAGCCTAGAACTGTGTTGGCTTTTTTGGCAGCTGCTGCACACAGATGGCTCCTATTTAAATGGTTGTCCGCTAGGACTCCAAGATCCCTTTCACAATTACTACTATTGAGCGAGGTACCACATATGTGCATTTGGCTTTTCTTGCCTAAATGTAGAACCTTACTCACTTAGCACACACACCCAGGACACTGCAAACGTCGTAAATATGAACCAGTCGCCAACATCTCAGTTTTAATCTCGTAACCAGGCAGATATTGTCAGTGTGAAAAAAGGTGATAAATCACTTTTTCCAGTGTCCTTGTAACTTTGAGTGGTCACTAAGTGAATTGTTATAAGCCGAGGACTCCCTGCATTTTACTTGACCAAAACTTGGAAGTAGAAAAAAAAAGAAAACAGGACCGATGAAAAGGATCACTCCTTGCAATGGCTGGTTCTCCGCTTTCATCAAGCCCTTGTTTATCCTTTGTAAGGTTTCTGCTCCAACACACATTCACCCACCCCGACATTTCCTGAAAGAACAGGAGGCGCATCGGAGGTTGCTGAGCTGTTTTCCCACCACCACCACTCCCTTTTTTTACATCAGCTTGGAGAACAGAAATGGGTCTTTGGATGACCTGCGATGCTGAGAAGAACCGACTAAATCAGCAACGTCAAAGCTTGGTAACGTTAAGACTTTTGCCTACGGAGATTCTCCTAGATCATCCAGGCCATGGCTCTGCCAAAGGGGCTTTCTCCAAAAGGCAGCCGGGATTTCTTGGTTTTTTTTCCCCTTTCAAAACGGTTCACTTCTCATCCAAGAAGTTGCTGAAGAAGTGCAGAAGCCGCTTGGATGAGAAGCGAGAAAGTTTCCGGGATGGGGGGGACCCAAGAATTGTGAAATTCAACCTCCCAGAATTGTGGATTTCAACCTCCTAGAATTGTGGACTTCATCTCCCAAAATTGTGGACTTCATCTCCCAGAATTGTGGATTTCAACCTCCCAGAATTGTGGATTTCAACCTCCCATAATTGTGGATTTCAACCTCCCATAATTGTGGACTTCATCTCCCAGAATTGTGGATTTCAACCTTCCAGAATTGTGAATTTCAACCTCCCAGAATTGTGGATTTCAACCTCCTAGAATTGTGGACTTCATCTCCCATAATTGTGGACTTCAACTCCCAGAATTATGGATTTCAACCTCCCAGAATTGTGGATTTCAACCTCCCAGAATTGTGAATTTCAACCTCCTAGAATTATGGACTTCATCTCCCATAATTGTGGATTTCAACTCCCAGAATTATGGATTTCAATCTCCCAGAATTGTGGATTTCAATTCCCAAATTGTGAACTTCAACTCTCGGAATTCCCCCCAGCCAGCCTTGCTGGCTGGGGAATTCTGGGAGTTGGCCGTCCACAAGTCTTAAAAGTCGCCAAAGTTGGAGACCCTTGTACTAGCTGAAGAGGCCTCCTTGCCCTATTTCCTCATGATCGGAAGGTGGTGGAGGAGACGCACCACTTCTCCACTTGAAGATGACTCAAGGAAAAGCAGCCTTGCAAGGGCCAACTAGAGAGGAGTTGCTCGCTGGACCCATGGCCCCCGTCCTCACCTTCTCTCCCAAGGGACAATAGCCCTTCAGGAAGTCCGAGCAGACCTCTGCTTTCCTGGACACGTAGACGTGGCTGTAAGGGCAGTCGCTGTTGCTGCAGATTCCCTTCAGGAAGTAGGAGCAGACGGGCATCTGACGGGGGGGGGGGGGAAGCAAAGAGAGAAGAGGGGGGATTGAGGGAGGACCTCCTGCAAGTCAGGAAAAAAAAAACAAGCCACCCCCAAACCCATCCCTCCGCTCTGTAGGAATGTGAGCGTACCACTCTACGCTACGCTGGTGAGGCCATATTTGCAATTCTGAGCGTAGAGCAATGGAGATGGTTTGGGGGCTGGGGGATTGAATTTATGAAGGGTGAAATGTCTGTGGAGATTCTCCGTCCTCTAGGTCAGAGTTCTCCCAAAGGTGTTTTTTTTCTTTCAGGAGGCAACTGGACTTTCTGGATTTTCTTTGAAGATGTTTCGCTTCTCCTCCAAGAAGCTTCTTCAGCTCTGATTGAATGGAGGGGGAAGGGAAGGATTGATGCTCCTTGCAGGCAGCTGGTCATTTGCATCCTTTTAGACGGACCTTGAGGCCGCTTGGAGCTTTACCTGTGTCCTCGGGGTCACCTGAGTGGTGCAAATGGTCCCTGTCCCTCTGGAAATCCATTCCTCCTCCCACACCATTCCAAGGGTCTTCATCCCAAATTGTGTAGCTAAACGTCTGTAGAGATCCTCAGCCATCCAGGTCGTGGTTGTCCCAAAGGTGATTTTTTCAGGAGGCAGCTGGACTTTCTGGTTTTTTTTTTGAAGGCGTTTCGCTTCTCCTCCAAGAAGCTTCTTCAGCTCCGACTGGATGGTGGGGAAAGGAAGGATTTATGCTCCTTGCAGACAGCTGGTCATTTGCATCCTTTGAGAGGGTCGTTGAGGCCGCTTGGAGGTCTATCTGTGTCCTCAGGGTCACCTGACTGGTGCAAATGGTTCCGGTAGTCTTCATTTTTTCCCTCTGGAAAACAACTAGGACAGTGTTTCTCAACCTTGGCAACTTGAAGATGTCGGGACTTCAACTCCCAGAATCCCCCAGCCAGCATTCGCTGGCTGGGGAATTCTGGGAGTTGAAGTCCGGACATCTTCAAGTTGCCAAGGTTGAGAAACACTGAACTAGGAAGAAAGGGCATAAAAATCAGTTCATCAGAACTGATGAAGCTTCTTGGATGAGCGGCGAAACCTTTTCTTCTTCAAAGGAAATAAAACCCAGTTGAACCCCGCAAAAGGCACCTTTGGAGACGGTCCAATTGGTTGGGAAACCTCCATTCAACCCCCGGGGTGGGAAGAGTTGATGGTTTGGTGAGCTGCACCAAACTCCAGTCTGTGGACATTGGCCTGGGCTTAACGTGCCGTGTGAATCCGGCCGATTGTTCAGCTTGTTCAGAAAACTAGGCGAAGTCCCTTCTTCAATGCCGTCGCTAACTTCGGACGGCCAGTAAGCAAAGCGCTGTTAAGTCGAGGATTAGCCGTCGTGTGAGACACGAGGGGGAAGGGCAAGCCGGAAGGCCGAAAGACAAAGGGAGTTTTGAAAAGCGAAGAGTTTATTTCTAATTGTCTTTTGACTGCAGGCGGCTCCGATAAAGGCCAGGGCTTCGGGGCTCTCGGCCGCGGCATGGCCGTCCACGGAGGCCTTTAATGGAGCTTTGGATAGAGCGATCAAATTAGCTCTAATAAAAAGAGGACCATAAAGCCCCCCTCCCACCCCCATGCAGGACTCCAGCCCCTCCCAGCTGCCGGGGCTGAGCCATTACCCCGAGAAGCGCCTTCTCGTTTCAATTAACCTTGTTTGCACCCGGCGACGTCCCTGCAAATAACGGCAACATTAACGCCGAGCGCTCGCCCGCCACGGCCATATTAGGCAGCTCCGACGAGGCGCCCGCCTCCGCGAGCCGGCAGCTAATGAACCCGAAACTCCACGTGAATTTCCAAATTGCTCACCACAGAATTTTGAAGCTCTATTAGGGAGAAAAATGCTGATTCTTGCCGAGCGCCCTGAAGGGGAAAAGCTGTTGCAGCAGCAGCAGCAGCCGCCTGCCTCGGCCCGAGCCCCAGCCCGCCATCTCCCCTTGGCCTCCCACCACAGCCGTCGGGACCGGGGGGGGGGGCAGGATGAGGCCAGGAGACGTTCCCCTCCTCTCCCTCCCTGGAGGCTCTGAAGGAGAGACCAGGCAGCCACTGGCCTGGAATGGGAGAGGGCTGCGATGGGGAGCCTATGGCACAAGGGCCAGGGGAGGCACGCAGAGGCCTCTCCGTGGGCACACGCCCTGTGGGCACTGGACAACCGGGGTCAAAAATGGCCTCAAATTAGGCCTTGTTTGGATCATTTTCAGGCCATTTTTCAGGCCATTTTCAGTCCATTTTCCGGACCATTTTTGGATTGTTTTCAGGGCTTTTTGGGGCCTGAAAGTGGCTCAAAAAAAACCCTGAAAATGCCCTGAAAAACAGCCTGTAAGAGGCCCCCAAAACAGGCATGTGCACGCCAGCCAGCTGGTCTCCGGTGTGCACATCCACATGCATGCACGTGTGTTCCATTTTGGGCACTTGGTGCCAAAAAGGTTCGCCATCACTAGCATAGGTTCTCCTGCTTGAGCAGGGGGCTGGACTAGAAGACCTCCAAGGTCCCTTGAGATGGCTGCATGCTCCCTCTGGGCACACCTCCGCCGGGTGGGACGGGGGGCCTTAAAAGAAGGAAGGCCCAAAGCTCCTGGTGGCCAGAGCCCCCCACGTCTGCTGGAGGAATTAACTCGCTAGCTGCTCTGCTTCCACCCCGCTTTGATAAACGAGGCTCCCGCCACCTTTTCCTGGTAATTACCAGGTTAACAGGAAGCTACGGGATCAGGGGAAGAAGTCAGCCTGTGCTGCGGGCAGCCGCCTCTCCCTCGGCTATAAATCACGGGCAAGAGGCTCTCCCCAACGCAGAGGCAGCCCGCCTGGCTCAGCCTCAGGAGGCAGGGGGCTCCCGGCTGAACGTGGGGAGCCTGCATGTGCCACTCACATTCAACGCCCCGAAAGACCAGAGTTCTTGGTGCAACCTCTCTGCGCTGGACAAGCAAAGGGAATTCTCCCTCTGTTGGCAAATGCCTAATTTTGTATATGTGTATTTATATTTTTGTCGTGTTTATGTAGCGTCTGTTGGAGGTGGTGACCCTTTGAGAGCTGCGGGCAGCAAAATTTCGTTTGAAACATATGCCGATTAGTGCACAATCAAAGTGACCATGAATTTCTATTCTGTGTATCCATCTATCCAAAACTAAGAGGAAAGCAATGGCATAGGGGAGGGGAGGGAGGAGAGGAAGGATGGGAGGAAGGGAAGAAAGAGAAGAGAAAGAAAGAAAGAGCAGATAAAATAAACTATGAAAATATATAACAATATATATAAAAGTTAAAAGTGAGAAGAAGGCAAATGTGCATTGAGGAAGAGTTGAGAGCAGAGAGGGGGAAGGAAGGAAGGAAGGAAGGAAGGAAGGAAGGAAGGAAGGAAGGAAGGAAGGAAGGAAGGAAGGAAGGAAAAAAGAGAAAGAAAGAAAGAGCAGATAAAAAAATGAGAAGAAGGCAAGAGCAAATGTGCATTGAGGAGGAGAGGGGAGCAGAGGGGGAAGGAAGGAAGGAAAGAAAGAAAGAAAAGAAAAAGGAAGGAAGAAAGAAAGAGCAGATAAAATAAACTATGAAAATATATAACAATATATATAAAAGTTAAAAAATGAGAAGAAGGTAAGAGCAAATGTGCATTGAGGAGGAGTGGAGAGCAGAGGGGGGAAGGAAAGAAGGAAGGAAGGAAGGAAGGAAGGAAGGAAGGAAGGAAGGAAGGAAGGAAGGAAGGAAGGAAGGAAGGAAGGAAGGAAGGAAGGGGGAGTCTTTGGATTCCGGGTAGATAAAATATTGAAAGGTAAAACACTATGAATGTACATGAATTGGCATAGAGTAAAATGAAATTTCATGGCATGCAGCTGTTCAATATACGCTATGTAGGCAGCTCACCTGGAGCAAATCTTGGCTCCTGCACATTGAAACCTTCTCCTGCCTCTTCAGGGCCCTCCTCTGTGAGTCCCTGCCCAAACCAAAGCCTCCGGTTGAACGAACGCAGCCAGCTGTTCCCCACACGAAAAGTAAGTAAATAAGCAGTTTCTCACCCTGCCGGCACATCTGGCCAGCTGGGCTTTACCTGCTGGGTCAGCAGCTGTGCAGAGCGAAGTTAGATACAGATTAACTGAGTAGGAAGGGGCCTGGGGGTCTCCCAGTCCAGCCCCCTGCTCAAGCAGGAGGCCCAGGGCCAGGGAGGGCTAACCTTTGCCTCGTTGTGTGCCAAAAGGGCACGAGCGACAGCGCACACCCACATCCATAAGGCAATGCGCACGGGACCTCCCATGTGCATTCTCCCCCCCAGCATGCGCGTGAGCGTCTCCCGTGCAGGCGCCCCACCCTCAGCGCCCATTTTTGGCTTCCAGGTTGGTGCAGGAGGCTCAGTTTTGCTGAGGGCTGCGTGAGGGCCCAAAATGCGATGCGAGAGTCCCATCCCGTCCTCCCCGGCGCATGTGCGGCAGAGACCCGAAGACCAACTGGCCGGCAGGAGGCACATGTGGTGGAGCTGGGCTGGTGCAACGGCTGGCGTGCCTGAAGAGAGGGCTCTGCGTGCCGTAGCTTCGCCATCACGGCCCTGTATCATTCTGGATCAATGGCTGTCCAGTATCTTTTGCAAACCTCTACTGGTGGAGCATCCACAACTTCTTGTGGCAAGTCGTTCCACCGGTTAATAGTCCTCGTTTCTCTTTAGTTCCAGGTTGCTCCTCTCCTTGGTTAGCTTCTCCCCGTTGTTTCTTCTCCTGCCTTCTGGTGCTCTGCAGAATAGGTTGCCCCCCCCCTTCCTTGGGGCAGCCCCTCAAATATTGGAAGGCTGCTATCATCGTACCGACTCTACTTGCACCAGTTCTCATCCCTCTTTCATGTCCATTGAGCCAGCTCTGTCCCGAGACATCTCCGAGGTCACCTGGACACCGCAGTGCTGGGTTACGGACGATACGCCACAGTACGGGCGTACCGGTGCCTGCTGGCAGCACCAGGTACCGTTCCGGCACAGGGCTTTGGAGGACCCACCCGCCCACGTTCCTTACTTGTATGTGACCCAACCGGGCCATTGGTACACGCAGCGTACGGTGCCTGCATGATGCTCCGTCGAGAAGCTGGAGTGTCGCAGGGCGGTGGTGCGCATACATGCGCAGCGCACATGCATGTGGTGGACACCCGGCCCCATCGCAGTGTACCGGTTGTGATGGGATCCGGAACCCACCACTGGGTCACCCTGACATCACGGAGCGCTGATAACTTCTCACCAAAGTGGTACCGAACCTAGTCGTGCTTTTGAGCGGCTCGGTTAGTAGGAGGTGGGGTAAGGACAGGAGCTCATCCCATCACGAGGCGCTAGGGTCTCGAACCTGGGCTGCGGGCTTTGTAGCCAACAAATCAGAAATCAGAATAGAGCTGGAAGGGACCTTGAAGGTCTTCTAGTACAGCCCAGCATCGTAACCGCTGAGCCACCGTGCCGCCCTAGATTGCATGATAGCAAGGATCAACTTCCAGAATGCTGAGCCTGGAGGGTGTTGTCCTGCCCCCTTTCGGAGCCTGAATCTGTGGAGGAAGAGGAGCCAGAACTGGAGCCGATAGAGATCAAGGAGGCTTCGGAGGAATGTGGGGAGGAGGAGCAGGCTGAGTCAGGTCGGGGCCCCTCTGGATTGGGACGGCTTGTAGGCAGGGAGGAAGGGGGGCAGGATGACCAAGAGAGCCCAAGCAGTGAGCAGGAGAGACTGAGCTCAGGCGAGGAGCAAGGACCACCCCCTCCTGATCCAAGAGCACGGAGAGTGGAGAGAAGGCAGAAACAGCACAGGCCGAACTGACAACTGAAGAGAAGAGCGCCCCGCCCCTCTTCACAAGGCACACCTGGGGACTGAGACTTAAGGGGGCCCTGTGGGGAGGGTCATTTGTCAGGAACAAAGGCTGAATTCATGGAGTATTGTGTGTCGTTGGACATTTCCTGGATTTCTTGCTTCATTTGTTGCTTCCTGGATTAATTGCCGTGTTCCTTTGCTTCCTGGACTCATTGCCCTGCTGGATTTCTTGCGTTGCAGCCGTTGCGATCACTGCGTTGCACTAGACTACTTGCAGCCAGAGGCTGCTAGAGGTGTGTGTGTGTGTGTGTGTGTGAGATCACTTTGCTCTGGGACTTGCCAGAAACGTGGGAGCATTGGGGGAAACTTGGAGCAATGAAGGGGCACTTCGAACTATCAGCTGCCTGTGTTGCCTCTGTGCCAAGGAATCGCGGCGGAAGTGGCAAATCAGCCTGGAGGTACATCTATGTGTGCGTGAATGTGTGTGTGTGTGTGTGTCCAGGGCCTCAGCTGCTCTACCCTCGATCCCTGTAATCCCTACTAAAGTGGCAGGCAGGCGGCCTCAGGTGCCGCCGAGAGGCACCCGGCTTAATGTGCTAAAGTACCGATGCTTCAAGTTGGTGCGAGAGACACACTCTGCTCTCATTAGGGGGAAGCGTCCCCATAACTGTGGGAAAACGCTTCGTCGAGGGATGTGCAAATGAGGATTAGGAAGTGTCGGAAGCATCTCCCCCTCCCCCCAACCTGCTGTCTCTGCAGAGAACCACTTAGCGACCGAGGCTAAACCTACCTTGTCCTTCGAAATCTTGTGTGCGAAGGGACACGTCCCGTCCGTCTTCTTGCAGGCCCCGCGGAGGAATCTGTCAAGGGGAGCGAAGAGAGGGTCAACTTAGGAGCTGCAGAGAGCAAGGAGGAAGAAGACCTCGAGGGAGGGGCAGGTGGTCCTTGCCTTAGCACCACAACTAAGGACCGGATTTTCGATGCTAAAGCAAAGCAATGGAAGCGACTTGTGCCCGGTTCTGTAACAACATGGTTGTTATTCAAACTCCAAGCAGCCGCAGAAGGAGAGAGCCTGGGGACGGAGTCAAGAGAGGAAGGAGCCCGGAGTCGTTATGTTATCACACAGTCCAATCCTCCTTGAAGCCTTCTAACTCTTACCTTGCGCCAATTTAGTGCCAACCATTAATTGACTAAATACCTGTGTGTAGGCATGAGCAACTGTTGTAGAAAAGACGGGACATGCAAGCCAGCTCTTCAGAGAAGGAATAGTTTATTTGCGCAGGTTCATAGCAAAGAATAAATGGCCTGAACATTGAATGAAATTCAGGAACTTCCTTATATAGTTTATCACTTTCAGCTAAAGCCACCTGTTAGTTTTGGAAACACCCCTCAAGATTTGCCCTTGAGTTACAGAAAGTATGTCTACAGGATGTCATAATACATGGGTCAGCTAACAGACATGCATAGCTCGTATTTTGAGGAACTAACAATATGTGTCTACCAAACAGATTAACAGCCAAACCAGCAGATGGGCTAAAATAGATGTTTTCCTTCAGCATATTTCATGTACAGACTTCCTTCTAACCCGTGTCTAACCGCACTATGTCCTAAAAGCAAACCTTGCAATTCCTATGTGAACGGTTAAAGCTTAATATCATGAAACCCAACTTTGGTTCAGGCTTGAGGCCTACTTCGGTTCAGCCTGCCACAATGGGGAAGGGAAGGATTTTTTTTTAAAGTTTATTTTTATTTTTATTACCTTATATATAGTTACAGGTCAGGTAGTTATTGTTCTTATTTATCTTTCTCACTTTTACATATTTCTTTTTTCCATATAAAAGGTTGAAATATACATTCTGGGTTGCTTTGCTTTCCATTCCGTACAACTATTTTGTATTATCACCACCCTATTTTTTATTCTTTTCTTTTCACCCTCCCTCCCTTCTCTACTTCCTTCCTTCCTCCACTCCTTTCCTTCTCCTTCTTCCCTTACCTTTCCCCTC
The DNA here is from genome assembly GCF_009769535.1 of Thamnophis elegans. Classification (NCBI taxonomy): domain Eukaryota; kingdom Metazoa; phylum Chordata; class Lepidosauria; order Squamata; family Natricidae; genus Thamnophis; species Thamnophis elegans. Next base: position 79,132,339 of record NC_045548.1, on the reverse strand, counting down.
CTACCCTCTCTCCTTCTCTTTCGATCCCTTCCCTCCTTCCTCTCCTTTCCTTTCTTTCTTCCTTCCCTCTCCTTTCCTCTCTCCTCCTCTTTCTTTCCTTTTCCATCTTCCCTTGCTACTCCCCTACTCCTCTCTTCCTTTCCCCCCTCCTACTCTCTCCTCTTTCTATCCCTTCCCTCCTTCTTCTCCTTTCCTCTTTCTTCCTTCTCTCCCCTTCCCTCTCTCCTCCTCTCCTCTCTTCTTTTACTTTTCTATTGTTGTGGTTATCTCTTTTCAACTCTGAACTGGTGTATTTTCGGATGGCATTCCATGGGGAAGGGAAGGATTTATACTCCTTGCAGACAGCTGGTCATTTGCATCCTTTAGGAAGCCGTTGAGACCACCTGGAGGTTTTTCTGTGAGGGGGGAGGGATATATATCAGGTTTGACGAGACGTGTAGATTTTAATGTAATTTGACTCCACATGTATACTGTTTTTTCTTATATTTTCATTACTATTATTATTATTTAATACTATATGATACGGGCTATGTGAGTGTATGTTATGAAAATGGAAATAATTTTTTTTTAAAAAGAAAAATGGAATTTCACCACTGGTTTTCGTTAAGCCCTGCGGTTTATACGTCGACATACCTGAAAGCTAAGAAAGTTGAGAAAGGCCAATCTAGGTATGAAAAGGTGGCATTCCAACGGGCGTGTGAGCGTTAACGTTTGGCTGAAAGGGGTCGGGAGAAGACAAAGACGAACAGACCTGGTGCAGACAGCCACTTTCTCGGGGTCGTGGATGTACGGACAGCTGTCCCCGCGGTTGCACTTCCCAAAACGGTTGTAGTACATGCAGTATTCCTTCTTCCTCTCCTTGCGCAGTTTGGCCTGGCGGATGATGGCAAGGCTCCTTTGCACAGCGCGGCTGCCGGGAGGGACAGAAGCAGGCAGGGGAGCTCAGGGTTAGGCAAGGCCTTTGACGGGGGACGAGAGCTGAATAACAGAGCGGGAAGGGACCCCGGGAGGTCTTCTAGTCCAACCCCCTGCTGAAGAAGGAAACCCTCTAACGGGTGTCAAAATCAAGGTCAGATCAACGGGAAGAGGAAAGAAGCCAGCAGTTTGGGGAGTGGCATCAAGCTAGCCACGCCCACCCAGTTGGTCATGCCCACCCAGTTGGCCATGCCCGGCCGCCCCGCAATCAATGAAATTGAGATTGACACCCACTGCACTATAACAAGCCAGACAAATGGCTGAGCAATCCCTTCTTGGGAACCTCCAACGATGCAGCGCCCACAAGTTCTGGAGGCCGGTCGTTCCACTGGTTAATTGTTCTCGGTGTCAATGGGGATACAGAATAACAAGGCTTGAAGGGACCTTGGAGGTCTTCTAGTCCACCCCCTTGCTCAAGAAGGAAATCCCACATCATATTAGGGAAAGGATTTGTCTCTTCTTAAAATGTCTCCAGTGATGGAGCCACCCACAACTTCTGGAGGCAACTTCTGTTCCACTTTCTGTGAATGGGGGATACAGAATAACAGAGCTGGAAGGGACCTTGGAGGTCTTCTAGTCCAACCCACTGCTCAAGACCCTACATACCAGTGATGGCGAACCTTTTTTGGCTCGTGTGCCATAAGTGGGGGGAGCGCAGGGGGGTCGTGTGCAGGCGTGCCGCACCCATAATGCAATGTGTGATCCCCCTAGTGTGCATGCGCGCACTACAGGTGCTCCCCCCATTTTTTGCATACTTTTTCCACCCTCCCTGGCTCCAGAGGCTTTATAGGAGCCTGGGGAGGGCGAAAACAGCCTCCCCCCCCCTCCCCGGACGCCCTCCGGAGGCTTCAGGGACCTTCAGGAGGCTTCCATGAAGCCTCCGGAGCAGTCAAAACGACCCTCTGAGCAAACCGGAAGTCCATTCCCAAATGTCCGGTTTGCCCGTAGGGGCGGTTTTTTGCGCTCCGGAGGCTTCAGGGACGCTCATGAGGTCTCCGGAGGATCTCTGAGGAGGTGGGGGGCTCCTACCTCCCAGGGGGGAGGATCTCTGAGGAGGTGGGGGGCTCCTACCTCCCCAGGCTCCTACAAAGCCTCTGAAGCCTGGGGAGGGCGAAAAATGGCTTTAAAAAAGGGCTGAACTCAGCTGGACAGTGCGCGCATGTGCCTCGCATGCCCTGACAAATGGCTCCGTGTGCCACCTGTGGCCCCGCGTGCCATAGGTTCGCCATCACTGCTATCTACCATCCCACTCAAATGCCTGTCCAGTCTCTTCTGTTCCACTGGTTAGTGGTTCTCACTGTTAGGAAATTTCTCCTTAATTCCAGGTAGCTCCTCTCCTTGATTTAGAGGGTAGGGGATGTAGATGGGGTGGGGTTAGGGAAGAAGAGAAGAAATAAAGCAGACCCCCCCCCCCAATTAGAAACAGAAATGAGGCGGAAGGCAGAGAACAGGTTGAAATTTCCAGAGAAGGGGGAGCGCCCACATCCCGATTGCATATCATGGGGGGATCGATCACTTTAATTCACTCAGTATTGAGTAGCCAACCGTTGGAACGACGTTATTAAAGCATTTATTGAAAAGAGCCGCGATATCACCCCTCTGGGTGCTGGTAATATTCAAGCCATTCTTTCAATAGCGATGGGGTAAATATCTCTCGGTGGCATTCATTAATTTGGGCATTGTTAACCTGCGTCGGCGGTTCGGCGGCTGGGGATTAAATTACTGCGGTGTATAAATGCGTGATTAAAATCTCCCTCTGAGCCTCTCTTGGTCTCCCGGGCTCAAGGCGGCTCACAACCTCCAAAATCCACTTCGAAAGGCGAGAAAACAACGAAGAGGAAATCTAAGTGGCCTCCTCTGAGCCCCTCTTCGACTTAAGGGAAGGGAGGTAGGCTGTGGATGAGAGGTTTTGTTGCTCCCAGAAGGCAGAGATGGGGATCATAGTGAAGCGATCTCTCAAGTCAAAGATACTCGCTTGGCATTTGACAAAAGTCACCCATCCAGCTTTCATGCCTGAGGCAGGACTAGAACTCACCGTCTCCTAGTGGTTGGCCTAAAATGGCCAAACTGGCTTTCATATGTATGACAAGAACTCACTTTCTCCTAGCAATCAGACCACCTAGCCAGCTTTCATGCCTAAGAAAGGACTAGAACTCCCAGTGCCCTAGTGATTGGTCCATCTTTCGTGCTTAAGGCAAAACTGGAACTCACTGACTCCAGGTTTTTAGGCCAGGACTTTCACCATTAACCAAACTGGGTGTCAGGCCTGCCGCCATCTTTTCTTTTGGGTCTTTGGCCTGCCACATTTTCCATTCTTCTACTATGCATTTTCTATGGTGGAGAAGTGGGAGGGAGGGATTGTACGGAGTGAGATGCGATGCAGCCATAACAACATTCTTTCTGGAAAGCCAAGGTCATCCTTTGCCTCTGCACTTCTGCACCTGACCGGAACTGGATGGGTGGAAGCTGCCAGCATGGCAGGGGGAGATTGGACCATGGGATGGACTTGTGGGTGGGTGTGGGGGCAAGATCTTGAACTTCCAACTGGGTGGGGAAAACCAGGAAGCTTTCAGATTCGGGTCTTCCCAGATGTGCCAACGTGGCTCTCTTCACCAATTGGAACTCTGAGGAATCCTTTGCCTTGGACTCGGATTTAATTTTGGATGCGATTTGCAATCCTGACACGGATGCTTGTCTGTGCCGACTGCTGATTGAGTGGGTCCTGCCCCATTTCAGTTGCCTTCAAAACTGAGGCCCCCAACCAGGTACGTGTTAAGGCTGGGACCTGCTGGATCTCCCAGGGAAGAGTTTTGGGAATCCCAGATCTTTTGAAAGGGGATCGTGAACTTCGAGTGTTCTGAGATTGGCTGGCTGCCGCCTTCCCCGCGCTTTATTCAAGGAGAGAAGCAACTTAGAACTAAGGAGAAACTTCCTAACAGGGAGGACAATTAACTGCTGAAGTTGTCGGTGCTCCAACACTGGAGGTTTTTAAGAAGAGACTGGACGGCCGTTTGTCTGAAACGGTATAGGGTCTCCTATTTGAGCAGGGGGTTGGACTAGAAGACCTCCCAGGTCCCTTCCAACTCTGTCCTCCTGTTCTCCAGTGAGGGTGCGCGGGTGGGCCGAGGACCCCAGGGCTCTTTCAAGGACACGACTCACCTAGCAATGTAGCGGCTGGTGATGGACCGGCTTGGCCAGCCAGGTGGAGAATAGCCGGGAGCGCCAGGCGCCGAGTCGGGTCGCGATGCTGCAGGAGAGAAAGAGGACCAGTTCAGAGAGAGAATTCAGCCCTAGGTATTAACACGCAGATAGGCTTTGCAGGCAGTCCTCGACTTACGACCATTCGTTTAATGACCACTGGAAGTTATAGTGGTGCTGAAAAGGAGAGTTTCATGACTGTTGTTCCCCACACTTATGACCATTGCAGTGTCCCCACACTTATGACCATTGCAGTTCCCCGCACTTATGACCATTGCAGTGTCCCCACAGTCGTGAGATCAAAATCTGGGCTCTCTGTCACCTGGGGTGCTTTTTTATGATGGCCGGGCTATTTCCTGGGGTCATGTGATCTGGGGGATTCTGGGAATTGAAGTCCACCCAGCTTAGAATTGAAAAAAAATAATAATTGGCCATTAGAGGAACGAGGGACCCAATGAAACAAATTGAATTAAGAGTTTTTATACCGGACAATTGCTGTCCATCGGTTACTCACCACTCCTGGCATTTGGCAAAAATCCACCTGCGAGGTAAAGGCCACGCTACAAAGAAACGGGTGGGGGGGGTCCTTGTTTACCGGACAACTGCTGTCCAGCACCGTCACGAAGGTGGACGGGTGAAAGGCGAGATAACCTGGTCCAGGTGTCAAGGCGAAGCATTATGCAAACTCTCTGTGCCTCAGCTGTGCTCCCTGGCACTGGCTGGACCCCACGCCTGACCCCTGCCCTGCGGGCACCTGCAAGATCCAGTCCTGGCAGCTTCTCTACCTCCCCCCCCACTGCCCCCCTGTTTCAAGGGGGGGGGGAAGCAACGACAGGTCTTTGCTTTTGAAAGCTCCATCAGATGCCTTACACCAGGTGTGAAGTTCCTCTTTCACTCGGGTGGCAGAGATGTGGGGGAAGGCTTGAGACAAACGGAAAGGAAAATGTTGATTTATGCCCATGCCAGGAATCTAAGTGGCCGGGGTGTCAATATAGAATAAAACCACTCACTGCAGCAGGAATTCCAATTTAGAACCAGAGAAACAAAAACCAACAGATAAACCAATCTGCATCTTAAGCGATCTCAAAGTGATGCTCTTTATCTCTTGGTCCTGGAATCACTTAGCGGCTCAGAAATCTGACCCCGCCAGTGCCCTGCCTGCTCGCTCTCCTCTCCCCCATCACAGCTGCCCCATGAAAGAAACAGGTGGGGGGGGGCATCCCACACTTCCATTGGGCACTTGGGGGATGAGCTCTTCAATGCCTTGGCCAGGATTTGGTTGATTGGGTCCCTCGATCCTCTAATGGCCAGCTCAGCCTCCCCCAACCGGAAGGACATCAAGACAAAAATAGAGGAGGGGGGAAGGAGAGAGGGAGATGGGAAAGAGGAAGGGAAGGAAGGAAGGAGGTGGGTGGGTGGGTGGGAGGGAGGGAGGGAGATGGGAAAGAGGGAGGGAGGGAGGGAGGGAGGGAGGGAGGGAGGGAGGAAGGAAGGAAGGAAGGAAGGAAGGAAGGAAGGAAGGAGGGAAGGAGGGAAGGAAGGAAGGAAGACATCACTGATGATGTTACCTAGTTAGGTAACGAAAGGCCTGCAAGAAAATCACATTCAGAGAGCACCAAGGAGAAGGAAGGAAAGAAGGAAGGGAAGGAGGGAGGGAGGGATTTTTGATGACATTCCCTAGTGGGGTAATGAAACATCTGCCAGAAAACTCAGAGAGCATCAAGGATAAGGAAGGGAGGAAGAGGGAGGAAGGAAGGAAGGAAGGAAAAATGAAGGCATCAAGAAGGTGGATGAATGAGAAGGAAGGAAGGAAGGAAGGAAGGAAGGAAGGAAGGAAGGAAGGAAGGAAGGCATCCAGAAGATGGATGAATGAGAAGGAAGGAAGGAAGGAAGGAAGGAAGGAAGGAAGGAAGGAAGGAAGGAAGGAAGGAAGGAAGGAAAAATGAAGGCATCAAGAAGGTGGATGAATGAGAAGGAAGGAAGGAAGGAAGGAAGGCATCCAGAAGATGGATGAATGAGAAGGAAGGAAGGAAGGAAGGAAGGAAGGAAGGAAGGAAGGAAGGAAAAATGAAGGCATCAAGAAGGTGGATGAATGAATGAATGAATGAATGAATGAAGGAAGGAAGGAAGGAAGGAAGGAAGGAAGGAAGGAAGGAAGGAAAAATGAAGGCATCAAGAAGGTGGATGAATGAATGAATGAATGAATGAATGAATGAATGAATGAATGAATGAAGGAAGGAAGGAAGGAAGGAAGGAAGGAAGGAAGGAAAAATGAAGGCATCCAGAAGGTGGATGAATGAGAAGGAAGGAAGGAAGGAAGGAAGGAAGGAAAATGAAAGGCATCAAGAAGGTGGATGAATGAACTGAATGAATGAATGAATGAATGAATGAAGGAAGGAAGGAAGGAAGGAAGGAAGGAAGGAAGGAAGGAAGGAAAAATGAAGGCATCCAGAAGGTGGATGAATGAGAAGGAAGGAAGGAAGGAAGGAAGGAAGGAAAAATGAAGGCATCAAGA